>NW_019102445.1:88132-375142 GCF_001856785.1 Myzus persicae
ATTATTATTATTATTATTATTATTATTTTACGCACAACGTCAACAACAATAATGCGCGAGCGTGCATATAATAATATTAATAATAATATTGTATACTGCGAACGTGCATATATAGTGTTCGCCCGACCGCGAAAATCGTACGGTTCGATAAATTGATATTTGCCATATGCCGTTGCGTGTGCTCAAACGGGCGAGCTTCGAGGCGTACGAAAAAAATATAAAAAAATTCCCTCCCCCGTTTATTATAATAATATAAATAATGTGCGTACGCTGTATGGGTAGGCACTATATATATATATATATATAGGCGCCCACGCTCGTGTAAACTGCAGCAGCCGAGTGTGTTGCCGCGGAGAAACGCGTTCGGAAAAAATTCCGATGTGTAAAAAATACGCCCCCCCCCCCTTTACCGCACGCCCCACGCAAATGAAAAATGATTGAACCCAAGCCCTGTATTATTATAATACATTTTATATTATATTATGAATGAATAATAATATTAAATTATACGCGCCTATATATATATATGGGTACCTAAAGTTACGCGCTGCGATTCGTCGAGGCGTTCGAGTCGCTTTTCGCGTCCAAATTAGTAAAAGTAAAAAACACGAACATTGCGAGCTGCATTCGGCTGAAATTTTTTCGCCGCGTTTATACACGTGACTCGCGTGCAGTTGCATACCCTCCCCTTCCACCCTACCACTCGAAGCTATACAATATAAAGACTCCAGACTTTTACGATATACATATATTTTTTGTGCAATTAGTTTGCTACGCATTTTTCAAAGTTTGCACACCTCTGTATAGTTTTCCCGGAAAAATATTTTTTTTTCTCGCAAACAGGCGGGCTAGGGGTAATTTCACGTGACCTCGCCACTTCGAGCTGTTGAGATTTCGGACTTGAGGGTCGATGTTTCTGTCGAATTCATCATCCGACGCTCGATGAGTATATTTTTTTCCGAAAACTTTATCACAAGACATAATACATTCAATTCGGAGGTAGTATCTAGTAGGAACAACAATATATTCCACTCGAGGTAGTCACGGTTAAACTGATAAAAACATTTTAATACCTGTTACCACTTATACCCGGTACTCTAAAATCTACTAAATGAAAAATGATGTATTTATTATTAAGTGTACCATATAGGACGATGAGTATATGCACAGCTGGAATGTATAACAGAAAGATATGACAAATCAAACGACTTGTGTTCTAATCGATATATTTTTTTTTTTCATATAATTAACTGATCATAATACGTAATTAATACGACGTGTAGTACAATGTTTGAATTTAATTATTTGGAAAAAATAAACACACAAAATATATTGGTTACAACACAAATTATTTCATTTGTCATATCTTTCTGTTACACCCTGTATTTGTATCTTCTTCTTCTTAAATAAAACATTTAGTTACAAACTGGAAATTAAAATATTATTGCGGTTGTTTGGTTAGGACTATCCGCAGTTATTATTAATTGTTAGTATACTAGTTTAATATACTATAATGCCGTGTTATTATAACGCCACTATATATTCACAAATATTTTACCCATTAATATTTATTTTCTAAAACAAAACTTTTCAGTTTATAAGTTAATGACGAGTAATTAATATTTGATGCGTGTATAATGTATAAATCATAATAATTATTTATATGATTTAAGTTTGCACTATCTTCAATCTGAAAAACGAAATATTTAATGGCATAATTTAATTTAATTTATTACATTTATACTAAATTTTAAGTAGGTACCCATGTATTTTATTTTTACAAATTATCAAAAAGTATACAACTACTTAACGAGTTGCTGATTTTTACGGCTATTAAATATTCATAATTATTTTTAAACAATTTTACCAACTTTCTTTAACCTTGCGATGTGGTACGTAAGTACAGTACACACTACACATTCAATTTTGAATTATGTAGGAAACACACATTTCTATAATTACATTATGGGTTTAAATTATAATTCAGAATGTGAATTCTTTTGTATACTCATATATAAATAACATACAAAATATGATGTATAAAAGTATATTATTGATTTGGGTTAAAACACATGTAAGTAATAGGTATGTTTTATAATAAAATATAGTCACAAAGGTACTACAAATACAGGCACGAGTACCTAAGTAGCATGTCTATGATTACGATTACTAATTTGTAAGAACTGCAAAACCTTAAAAAAAATAACTTTCAAATGTATACTTAAAATCTCATTAATGCAGCAATATATGTGTTTATAGTTTTTTTTTAGTATACTAAAAGTAGACCTATACTATAGTACCTAAGTCAATTTTTTTCAAATTTATAAATTTGTCCTATTGAAAAGCCAGCTATTCATATTTATAAATAATAGTTAATACTGCAAATAAAATGGATTTTATTTATTTATGTGGGTTGTTTTATTAATAAGGAAACACAGCTGTACAGGCTGCAGTGTAAAATGAAATAATAATTCATAGAATGTAAACAAAAAAAAGGTTAACTGACGGAAATTGTCAAAAATACCATAAAATGGAATAAAAAAGAAAAAATGACATACAAAATTAAAATCGTCAAAGTATGAAATATAACATTTTTAAAATGGATTAATGTTATATAATTCAAGCTTTGTACTGAGAAAAGTATGTCTTAATTTAAGCTAAAAAAAGCATTTTTTACAAACTCACAATTTTGCTAATTAGTATTGTAATTTTGGTACAGGTAAAATTCATAATAAGGTTTCTAAGAATAGAGATTCTCGACAGTTCAATGACAGTCTTTTTTCTTAACAGTCTTAACAGTCTTAATATTATGCATTGTATGACTCTAAATATAACTAATGGATTTGTTCATAAGTATCTCATATGAATAATAATTTCTACAATTATTATAATATAGGTTGAATAAGGATAGAATAAAATTACTTAAATAGTTGGCGACCATTAGACCTTTTTATATTCTGCTGGAATTCAATAATTGATGATGTTGTTTTACATGAGTAACGTAACTCTTACTAATCTTAGTGCATATTTTAGGTTTAAAGGTTCTTAAGAATTATATTACATTACTGACAGGCAGGAAACATAATACGAGTATACATGAAAAACGGTGTCACCCAACCGTCAAGATGAAAGGTGCTTGTAGCTTGTTATAATATAATATTCGCTGAAATCGTTATGCGTATTTCATTTTTGTACTGCTCTATTTTTGTTTGTGTTATTTTGAGTTTGGTATTTGACTTAAATGACAGCCTTACAACCAAAATACTAAAAAGTGCCAAATTTCGGGCAAAGAACACTATTTAAATCATAGTCAATATTTTGCATTATAATATAATACTGTGGGTTCATAAGCTATTTGAAAAAGTATAATGACCATTTTAGAAAACAGTTTATCGATTGAATCCAAAACTTTCTTAAAGAAATATTATAATTATTACGATTTTGTACAATTTTTTGTTTTTGAAGTTTTATTTTCTTAGATCAAACGAACGCGTTGAAATAATCGTAATAAATAATGTTACGCGCTTCTATGGTTGGATTATGTGGTCTTATACGATTCGAAAGCGTATTGTAAAAATAATGAAAACTTTAACGAAATGGCCCCAGGGTCCACCAGGTGGGTAATGTTTTATTATGTTTATATGTACGTGGGATGAACGCACGAATTGAAAAGTAAACATTTTTTATACTTACTATTTATTGCTCTTGATACATCAACATTATGATGTTTGCATAGTAAATTATTTTGTGATCATTATAATATCAAGCTGTCGGATATTATTGCAATCTGTGACTTTTGACTACTTCATTGCATTTTAATATAAAACAGTTAAAATGTCTGCAGTAGTATTATTATTTTTTTTTTTTTGCATATTGATAATAATTAGTTTTATCATAATGTTTTCATTTATCTCAACTAATTTCGATTTAATAATGGCGAGTTTTAAGCATCAATCATGTTCTATATTTGTGATTTCTATATTATATAGTATGTGGTCTGACCAGACTGATTGGCTCATATACTCATAAAGCTATATTATATTATGCAGGTGAAATAAGCATACCTTACCAATATGGCCAACATGACCAACACCTATAATATTTATAGGGCTATGATTTTTATTTATTAGAAAATATTGTAATCTTATTAAAAAAATTGTTTCATAACATCCATGATTCGCGTAGCCTTATTTTAATAAATATTATATTTTAAGTTTAATGTATTTATAATTGCTGCATCATATTACTACCAGCATGAACAATTCAGTGGTACCTTTATTTTTGTGGTATATCTAAACGAAATGTGTAGGTATAATGTAAGGCAGATGCTCTAGATGCCACTTCATATATATCTTTAATTCCATAGAATCAGTTATTTTGTCTTTAACGAAAACATTTTGATTTCATGAAAAATTCTATGAAGTTGTGTATTTGAGTGTAAGACTGAAAAAACAGATTATACAAAAAAAGTAACGTTGGCTTCTTATTCATTATATTTAAAAATTCGTAGATGCCTCACTATCACTCATCTGATATGATAGGAAAATTATTGATTATTCCTTTTTATAATGTTTTCATTGCTTATTTTAGCAGATTAAAACTCTGTTAACAACTATCAACAATTGTACCCATTATGTATAATTATTATTATCAGCGAAACGAAATTATAGGGTGTGTAAAACGGCTGATTTCTTATAGTACCTATTACACATTATGCATTATTTTAATTCAGAACAAATTATAATTAGTGAAATAATTTTTTTAATTTGATAACATACATAATATTTGATGAACTCTGATGTTTTTTTTTTTTGGCTGTGACAATAAGACTATGGTTCCATATAATTATTAACAAATATTGAAATATGTGTAATGTGTATTATGTTGTATATTGTTATTTAATTATATAATCATATTATTTAAAAATTTAAGCAATACCATGTACTTAAAAAACATAATAATATATTTTATGTATATGATCATATTTATTTAAATAAAAAGACCTTTGCCTCCCTCCATTCCGTGTTTGTATGTTGTATAGGTACCGACAAGTAAAATGCGAGAAATACAAACAATTACAAAAATGTAAGCCCCTGGTTTTAACGAAGTTTTATACCAACAAGTGGTAATACAAGCACAGATATTATTGTAGAGATACATAACAAATAGGTGCTTAATTAGTAAACTTGTCCCGATCTCCCCTATGCCTACCACAGGTTGTACCCTTATTATATAATAATATGTCTAATAAATTTATATTGGAACAACATGAAGTGTGCAATGTATAGGATGACAGCTGAACTGCGTGATAACCTCCAGGTGATCCATTCTACGCAAAACTCACAATATTTGAAAACTATTAACGTTCAAAAAAATATTTGCACGAAGTCTTCAGAAGGAACTTTTTCAATAAAAATGTTTTTATGCTATTTTTTATCGTTATAATTTTGGTAATTTTTTGTTTTTTTTTTTTTAATGACAATATGAGTTTTTAATCCGTTATTCTAATCGAAATTGTTTAGGAGTAAGCTTGCGCATATAAAAATCAAATGTAGGAAGAGTAATTTATGAGTTATAAACATTTAAAGTTTGGATTCGTGGAGTGGAGGGATACAGGCACAGTGGTCGGCGAGTAGACGGGTGCTCCTTAAAATTATGGTTCGCAACTCCGCTGATCTAAACTTTAAGTATAGGTACATGTATATCTAGTGACCTACCCGCTTGCCACACGACTTAAAATGTTGTGATTTGAAATATTTTCAAATGAAGAGTGAAATCTCACGGATCGCACATTCACCCTGCCCATGCGTTATATTATATTGTATACAACTATACGAGGGCGGATGACGTTTATATAATTTAACTGCAGTTCGTGATTGCACCTATATGAAATGCATATTATACCCGATGTGATGTAGGTGAAATTATTGTCGGTGTACCCATCATGCACAGTATAATATGATATAATAGATATTTAGTAAACCAGGCGGCTACATCAGAAAGAACGCGACGACACTTTATAAAGTCGACGTTGTCTCGTTACGGGCGGCCGATGTCCCTCACGACCTTTTTTCTTTTTCGGATTTCCGCCGCCGACCGTAGTATACGCTCTCGGTAAACATAGGTATTATTATACACCGTAGGTGCCTACTCTCCGTCTCCGCATATTTATTTTGTATAATTTTTTTTTTTTCGTTCTCCCGTCGGGTTTGTTGTTATTATTTTTTCGCGTTATCGCGGCCCGGGGGCGGCGAACATCTGCGGGTATCCGGTTACGACCGGCGCACGTCAAATTAGACGGATTTTTAAGGACGCCCCCGTTCGCGTATACCTATAATACAGCTACGCCCGCTCGTTATTATTATTATTATTATTATGATACTGCTCGATCACGACTTCATCACGAGACATGACGTCGGGGGGGAGCAGAAGATAATACGACGGAGACGCGCCGCCGCCGCTGCCGCCGAGTCAACACGCTCTGTGATTTTTTTTTCTCGAAACCGCGGCGGCGACGGCGGGACCATATTGTTTTCTTAACAAACGTTTATTATTATTTATTTCCCTCCGTGAGAAGAGACACAACGTCGCGGTATTATATTATTATTATTATTATATCTGTGTAAAAAAGCCGACTTTGGCGGCGACGGCGGCGGCGGCCGTCCCAATTATAACAAGTCGTATAAAAAACCGCGCTGCGGTGTGTGTCGCCGCCCGTTAAAACCATCCGTTTCGGCACCTATATATATATATAACGAGCGCGCGTTTCATACTGTACGCACATTTGAACTGTACACACAATTATATATTATTATCATCGCCGCGACGTCTTCTCCCATTAGGTGAAAATCACGTATAATCAGAATAATCGTATAGAGCGGGCACCATCAGATCGTAATCCGCGGCCTCCTCTCGGGTCCATATTATTATTATTATTGTTGTTGTGCTGCACCAAGTCGTCCGTGCACGTAAATATTATGATATTGTAATATATTATTGTCGTGTGTGCGCCGCCGCCGCCGCTGCACCCTGTGGACACGACGACCTTATCTACGCACGCGCGCGTGTGTGTGATAACCGCGGCGACGACGGTCAGAGAGGTACCTGCGCAGCTCTGCGCGACGAAAATAATAATATTTTTTTAATGGTTTTCACGACGTGAAGTTGATTCGATAGCGCCGCCCCCCCCCCCCACGCGGCCCCGTGCCGGGCACGTCATCGTGCGCGATAAAGCTTTTCACGTTCTTCGTCTCTCCGGGCCCCGTGGTCATACCTACATCGGGTCGGTAACGTTTTTACTACCACGAAATAGAGCATAATATATACGAAAACTCGAAAAAAAAAAAAAGATATTTATTATTATTATGCGACGCGCTCGGTGCGTGTATATATCATAATAATAATTGCGGTCAGGATCGAATTACACTCGCACGTACCTTAATAATAATTATTATTAATGTCATCATATTCCTGTTTATGTCAACAGTAGTGCGTTTGCGTGCGAGTGAGTGAGTGCGCGATTTTCGTTTTTGTTTTTCGGCATTTTTTCACCCGGCGGAGATGTGGCGTCGTCCGCCTCCGTCGAGTGCATTATCGTTATTAAGTTTGAGTTATTTTTTTTTTTTTTTTGGAAGGCGTGCACCCCCTCGTGGCTATCGCAATGCGGTTACAAAGAGCGGAGGCTGACACGAAAGACTCTCAGCGGGAACGACGGTCGTCCGGACGGAAATACAATTTAAATAAGTCACGACCGCTCGCGTTCCGTTTTTAATCTATAATATTTGTAAATCGTATAACCGTGTAAATATGTAGGTATATCTGTGGGTGAGCGACACTCGCGTTTATACATCGCGATGGTGTATACTATATTATAGAATGAATACTATATGATATACATAATCATATTACCACCTATAATAGGACTTCAAAATCGCTATCTTTCGGCTGCACCTTGAAATTTTGTCGTGCCCAAGCTGCTCGTCGTCGATATTTTTTTTACTTAAACACACAATACTCGCTGTATGTAGACTACAGGATAGATTATGAACGTTAAATGTATACAATTTCTTTCTCTTTTTTTTTGTTTTCCAACTGATGGTGGAAGCGTTGAAAGGTCTACGTATTGATGAGTGTAATAACTAGGTACGTATAATTATATAATATAACTTATGCATTTTTAAAACTATACAATATTTGTAATATATAATCATGTCATTCAGTCAGTATTTTATACATGTACAAGCATGGGTGTATTAGTTTCGTACAAAATAATGTGTCTTTTATCTCATAATATTCGTTTTTATAGACACTATAAAAACTGATACTAAACTAATGCTGATAGTTTTTAATAAAATATACTTTGCATCTACGTACATTTCTAACTTCATAATCTTTCTATCATACAAAAAACGCGTTTTGAAAATTGTTTTATCAAATAATTACCATGGAAACCAATGTTAGAGTGCTTTTGTACATTTTAAGATGAAATGAGAGAGGCTCCAGATATCATACAAAGAGCTCGGCTTTACGAAAAAAAGAACAATATTAAAAGAAAAGAGAAAAATCAGAGAAAAATATCACAATAATAAATCAAAGGAATAACAATAATTCGAGAAAGAACAAACAGATAAGCCTTAATATTTTGTTATCGGTGATATAACAGAAGAATGTCAATATTGAAATGCCTCGTCATTAAAAAATGAAAATAAAAATCTGCAAACACTTTCTGTCGCCACGGAAAAGTTAAGCTTCCTGAACATGAAGCGTATCCACGAGACTCGTGAGATTTATTATATGGTGATGGTGAAATGTATTAAACATTTCAGTCAAAATGTCAGAGTTTAGAATAATTTATTTGCACTCACTTTTTTTAATGCTCAGAATACTGATATAAATTCGAATAGTGGTATTGCATCCATTGAAATGGATGGTCAAGTAGTAGTGGAACCTATACAGAACTTAGCATCAGAAAAACCAAAATTTGGTTAAATTTATATTCATGCCGATAGAGATGCAATGATGCATCGGTTTGAAAGGGTGAAGCGTGTGTTGATGTATGTGGGAATAATTTAGCTAATATTGAATCATAATCAATATGAAATCCAATTTAAGAATTTGTAAAAAGTGTATAAAAATAATACAGATAGAGATGTATTCTTGAATTTTTATTAAAGGAATGTGAATCATTCTAGAATTTATAATAAACCAAAATGTAATGAAGTGGCATCAAGAATCGTATCAATAGTTAGTGATGTCAAAAAAAAAAAAAAAATTGATTTTCGTAGTGGAGCATAGCCCTTAGGGGGGGGGGGCTAAATGAGTGAAAAGAGCAGGGGAAAATCCCCCTAGTGTTATTATATAAAAGTAAAAATGTAAAATCAACCATTAAATATATTGTTAAAAATGTCTTATTATATTATATTTTGTAACGACGGGTAGCTATATAATAATTATTATATAGGTACATATAATATAATATAACTGAAGGAAGGGCTTTGACGGTCTTATTTATTCGAAATGTAAACTTTTCTATTCTTTCGTTTCAAACAGTGATATTTTATTTCTGAACTCCGTTTTTATTCATTTTTTTTATCCTTGCCCGAGTTTGATCTTACTTATTTTGTATTTTATTACTTACTGTGTATATAATACAATCCTTCCACAAATAAAATAAACACTTTTATTTACATTTTATTGTATTAAAAACTGAATACACGCAAAACAATTATTTTCATTGGTAACATTTTAAATTACTGCTTTGTACTTTCATATTGTTATTTTAACATGTAAGCAAAATTTACAGGGTACCGGCTATTTCAAAATATACCTATGTATAAATACGTCATCGGGTATAATATAATCTTAATAATATATAATATATGATTTATAATAAATATCTTAGAAACCTAAACACACAACATGGGCCTCGACATTCCAAAACTCCAAGATCACGTAAAAATTTGGATTAAAGTGTATCCAAGTCAATAGGTTCAATGCACTAACATATCATCAAGTATCAACTCAGGACCACTACTCCGCCTCAGTCACGTGACTAACTATTTAAACTCCATTTAACGTATAACATAAAGCAACTAATCACTTGATATACTCTGTAACATTTATTGTTCATTTTATTCAGCTAAATTATTAAGACAAGACTCGCACTTCTTTTATCACCTCTAGGAATATTTATCATTAGCTAGATGAGATACCGGAAGCTAAAAATTAACTATCGTACAAATGTACGAGTATACATATTTACATAAAAGTACCTATATACTTTGCCTGGAAAAAAATGAACTAATAATATAATGTACGGATATATCTGTGTGTGTCGATTTTAGTGTTCGTGGAAAAATCGGCGTCGGCGTAACTATCGTGCTTTGTGAACTAATTCGACCGAGAAGGGCAGTCCGCCAGTGTAGAATTGGATATAGTACTCGGAATATTTTCGATCTTGATTCAAGCCATATTGTCTAAACTTAACTGAAATATCTAAAATCTAGTAGTATAATTGAGTCTATCAGCTACAAACAAACATCTTTCGTGTTATTAGTTCATTTCTGGTTGCCATTGGTTACATAATATTTATTTATTTTCTGTGACCAATGGCAACTCTATATAATATACCTATGTAAAAAAATATTTGATTTTCGTTGGTCAAAACGAACAATGTTTAAGATTGAGTCGTCCCATGGAAACCTGCAGGGGTTGAAAAACGAACCTATATTTGAGCACTCCCCGAGTCTCGAGGAATATGTATGCAAAAGTGGTTCGGTAGTTTCCGAGTCTATCAGCCCCGTACAAAGGTATACTGATTTGTATATACAATATGTATTTAGATGTATACGAATGAGTTCTCCAAGCGATAATCATAATTTTGTCACGTAGAAAACACAAGCGCCGAACGAGTTTCTCGAGTACTACAATGAAATACAATATTTTATACGCTGTTGAATAATATTATACAGAATGATCATGATTACACTCTAGGCCACAGTAGTTTGCAGTTGTGATATTGTCGGAACTAGGTAATATTATAACTCTACATTTTTATTATTTTTCATCATAATATACCTAGTGTATTTCAAGTTTTCTCCGTAATTCATATTGTTCTCAGAAGCAGAAGTCATATTATAATTTTTTTCAACCGATGTACAAAATATTACGTAAATATCCACTTTAAGTTGAGTTCAGTGATACCCACTCGTCTGTTCTTGAATAAAATTCTTGTTTCTCACTGATACAGTTAATTATTTATTCATTATTAATTGATATCCATACATTCGCCCACCGACGTTATTAAGAAAGCATTCCTTAGGTATAATATTCTTCTGGCCGTCAAAGTCAAAAATGTAGTTACGGGTCATCAAACTTAAACAACCACTGTCAAACGAAAATTCAGTGAAAACAGCGCAAATCCGTAGGGTTGGTAATTATTACTTTCTTTATTCTCTTTGCAATAACGTCGTGCGCTCTTAGTCTCCAATACTAGAAAGTTCAAACTAATATACAAAAATGAGCGTCGCCCCGGACAAGTGCATCACTCCGCATGCATAAATATTTGGTACACAGATATACACTTGCATAATGTATTTAAGTATTAACCAGGTACGATGCGATACCGTTGCACTGCGTTCCTACTGCATGCGCCTATATACGTATCGCGGGCACAAAATAATATGTATGCACTGCGTACACCGCACACGTATATATATCGTGGTACATTCGGTATATACATATATATGATAATGCTTACTTGTTTACACACCGAGGGATATTGTGTATACCTGTACGACGTATGATATTCGAGTCGCATGATCGACACAGTTTCAGCCAAGGTTTTTTCAATGTATACATGTTCGCGTATATATTATTATATAGGTAGGTAGGTAGGTATTCTTTTTTTTCGGTATTCGCGTCTTGTCGCAGCGCGCCGTGTCTCCTGCTTCGCGTAAAGTCGCTACACACACACACACACACACACACACACACCCACACGCGTTATCGTATATGTATATGATATCGAGTGTGTGTGTGTGTGTGTGTGTGTGTGTGTACACATATTATATACGACTGCGTCGTCCGCCGCACAAAACTGGTTCAAACAATAGACTACCGTTTTGCGAAAACGTGAAAAAAAATTGTGTACACGCGGTGATGATGCGTCGAGACGCGGTAGGGGCGGGGTGAGGGGGAAGGACGGCGGATGAAAAAATCGGAAAAAAAAAAGAAGAAAAGAAATATGGTCACCGCGCGGCAATCCGGATTTGCAGCGGTCTGCGCGGCGGCGGCGGCGATGAAAACTCGTTCGGAAACAATGGGACGACGACGACGACGACGACGACGACGACGCTCGGCCATCCTATCCGGCCGTTTGTGCATACTGTTGGAAAAGAGGTACCTACCTACCTACACGCGCGTACACACGACAATACATATATATATATATATATAGCGTGCATATATTATTACAATATATTATATGTATATGTTATACGCCCGTGTGTATATGCCGGCCTACGATGTGTATATAATATGCGAGTGCACTTTATATACACACACACACGAAATGTTATAATAGGTATGTAAATTGTAAATCAATAACAATACCGTCTCGCAAGCGATATAATGGACCAATGGGCGTTTCGGGACGAATACAAAATACGGGTTTTCGGGTGTCCCGTCGAAACGGTGGTCGGCGCATATTATAATATATTCGGCGTGTACAATACTCCGACTTATTATAATACGCGTGTATATATGCGAAATTTATTGTTCGGAATTTCGTTAATATTCAGACGCGAATATTCTTCCTTTCTCTCCGCGTGTTTTTTTTTTTTTCAGCATTTTATCGTGCGTGCCCGGAGTGTGTGTGTGTGTGTGTGTGTGTGTGTGTGTGTGTGTGTGTGTGCGTTGTGTAACGCAATTTGTATAAACGGCGGCGGCGGCGGTGGTCAGTGGGTTGCAGCTTCTTCCTCGTTGGTCGATGTTGGCGTGCGGTAAAAACAATATAATATAATATATCTACCCATGGCCATATAGGTGTACGTATCATAATATATTAATATAATATGAACTTGCAGAGTATATATTATGTATATACCTTATTGTGGAGAAGGCAATGGGAAATCGCAAAGTCTGCAGCTCTTTCTTCGGTGCCCCCCCCCCCTTCCCCAACGGCGTCGATTGCAAAACAAATTCATGGGTATTGAAAAAAACAGTTTAACCGTTAAAAACGGACACAGCCGAACTGTCAATAATAATAAACGATCGGGTTCTTACGCCGTTCTCGTTTGAACTGCAGGTATAATAATATCTAGTTTCTCCACAGTTTCTTGACGAATATTAAATTCATTTCATATTATTTTAGTTAATTTTTTTCGATTTTAATCTTCTGAATAATTATAAGTCATAGTCACTTTCCTTATTTAATTAAAAATAATAGCTTTAATTTTATACATATTTTTCATAATGATATGCAACATTCGAATTTTATGAATGTTATGAGGTGTGGCATATAGGTGTGCGATTAAAAAAAAATGTAATAAAAATTATTTACATTTAGGTACATAAATTTCTCATAGTAATATATATTATTGTTCAATTAACATTTTACATTTTAAGGTAATTAATTGGCCATGACGATGAAAATAGTATACATTTTGATATGTAAGTACCTATTAAAAATTGATTAAAAAATTAATATTATAATTTTTATTAGATAAGTTAAGAGTTAAAAAAAACATTAAATAAAAATAATTTATATTAACATAAAATTACCCAATATCTAATACATTATTATTCAATTAATATTTTTCATTTCAGTAATTAATTGGCTATACCAATGAACATAGCTTACATTTTGTTATGCAGAAATAAAAAAATGATTTAAAAATAAATATTATGTAATTATTATTAATTAGAGTACTATGGTATAATAATATCGTATGCTACTCTGTAAATACATATCTATGTTTTTACATGTTTTCGAATGTCAATTTAGTAAGTAACAAACATGAAATATTTTGTTTGAAAATAAAAATTACATTGATAACACGTGTTAGTCTTGGAAGCATCGATAAATAGTAAAACAATAAGGTGATGTTCTTGCAAACGTTTTTTGTACGCGATCAGTCATCTAGCCAATGCGTAATACTGTACAGCACAGACCAAAAACAGTAATGATTTGCAAGCCTTTATTTTTCGAAAATTGAAAGTCACTCGTCAACATTATGTAGACAACTTAAGATAGGCGAGTAACAATAATGCATTCATATTAAACCGGTTTAATTGGGTTTAGGACTTGATTAATTGACTAAATTGAGCCGTGAAAACTACTTAAAATAACGTTTGTCGTCTATAATACAACTTAAAATATTGACATTTGGTATACAGGGTGATTCACCAAGCACGGTCACCCCCTTTTTTCTTCAACAATGTGCAGTTATTCAGAACCAGATTTTTAGAATTTTTAAATATTTTTACTTAAGTATCGGCTTAAAATTCATGGGATTTTTTTTGACTACTCAAGGAGTGTGTTATTTGGAAATACAAACTTCTGTTTTTTAAATGAGCATCCTGCGTTTTACTTAGATTATTAAGTGAATAATTTTTTTGATAATTATTTTGTGTCTAATTCAAAATCTGAATGCGTAGATCCTTAATTATTAAAGGTCACAGGTCACTGCGACACATGCATTATATTCATTTTTAAAGAAAAAAATTAGTGTGATTATGCCATGTGAATCACCCTGTATATTAATCATATCTTTTTACAGCTACTGTGACTATTTCAGATTTAAAAATGGAAAACGAAATTGCAACATTTTTATAATATACGCTGCACGCTGTAAATATTATAATATTTAAGTGACCTTAGAAAAAACAAAATCACATCCAATTTAGACAGAGCTTAAGAAGGCCCGGATAGCGTGCATTTTGAGCAAGCTTAGAAGTATTTGAAAATGTTTGCCAAAAATATTTGAACACCCTAAACTCTAAACAGCGAAATATGAATAATAATAAATAATAATTATAATATTCGTTATTGAAAAATGGACTGTCAACTTTATTATGGCCTGTTGAAATCCTAAAACTCTGTGGACCGATACCTTGCCTACCCGTCAGTAATTTATGGTTAACTTCTTAAGATCTACGGATCTGTATAATCGAATTTAACTTTAAAAAAGAAATCTGTACCTGTAGGTGGCTAAGTAATCGTCTTATAATCGTTACCGTAAAAATATAACGGTCTTGTGAATTTAAATTGATGACTTTTCGATGATGTTTTAAACAATCAAAAGAAAAATGATATAAATGATATAATATTATTTACTATCGTCTATTATACGGATTACAGAATGGCATAAATGTATAGGTACGAATTATATGAAACGTGAGCTGCGCAGGCACTTGTATTCCACACACGATGCATAATATAAATAATATGATATTGGCATATAAGTATACCTCAACAATATACAACAACTACTACTGAAGTCGTCTTTGGTATTGCATAATAGTTGGTTACATTGTGTCTCGGTTTTTGTACCGTGTGCAGTCCGTCACGGAGAGGGCCAGCAACGGGAAGACTGTATGTCACGGGTCGTCTTCGGTCTGAGAACATAATATGTTGTTAGCGGTATGTTTATGGTCAAAAATCAGCCACGCTTATGGCCGAAACACATTTCGGATGGGTTATCGTGATTATATTATATTATATTATATTGTGCCCGAGTGGCCGTGAGACTATATAACACAATATTATGCACTGGCGAGCAGTAATGCTGTGTACAATGGCGTGCAGAGTAAACATTTTTTTGGCTTATTTTCCAAGATCGGGCCGATCCGACGAATAAATTCTAGTCTCCCAGAACTGCTAATGCGTATATGATGTTTGAATGTTAACATAAACAGCACTATCCCAAGTCCGCGTTTGATCGCATGCAGTTAAATATAAATAAATATAACCATAGCTTATTATTATAGCAGTTAAAGATACAGAGTTCCTGTTTGTTTTGGGGGGAGGGGAGAGAATTGGTAAAAACATTACATCGAGCACATATTCCGGCTGGGACCCTACCAACTCGAGATTAACCATATTCTACGTAACATGTATATAATTATATAATCTAATATTAGTATATTATGATGAATTATTTATGACATTTAAAACTACCTAGCCGATTGAGAAATAGTTCTCAATAATATGCAGACTATATAGTGAGCAATGAGCATATTGCACTGAAGGTTACGCGATACTACCTACATATACATAGATCAACGATTGATCTCAAAAAGTGATCTAGCTGTTTTGCTACAGGTTGTGAGTTCGACGTTACCGTTGTTATTTGTTTTGATAAAGGTATGTTTGTTATATTTGTGTATTTTGAATTGCGCGACTACACACCTAGGTGCACCTACGACTTAAGTAATCGGCACATTCATTTTGAGAAATCAGCAGCACATACATCGTACTTACGACAAATTTATGCTATCATTTCTTTTTGCAGGCAGTTGTCGAAAAAAAGTTGGTCTGATCTAAATAAATACTTGTGGCATACCGGAAATGAAGTACAATTAGGAAAGGTGAAAAATTAAACCGGGTGACTCAATTGTATCTCCACTTCCGTGGTTGTGACTTACGGTAGACTATGCATCGACTGCCCCAAACTGAGACATTTAAGCGAAAAGTCGATTATTCTTTATTCGTTATACTGGCAAAATCAGAAAAAAATGTTTTTATGCACCCATTTATACACTTATAATCCATACATTATATTATCATATTATAAAAAAATTAAAAGTATCATCTGCAGTGGAGTAACTGTGCACATTATACACATTTCGAAGAAAATACTGTTTACGAAAACTGAATATTTTATTTCCAAAGAGCACAAAAATAACCCGAAGCCCTATATATTATACTAATAATCGCTATATTATTAATATTATACTTTTTTCAAGTAGACAAAATTTGATCTTTGTAACTCCTTAGCAAGACTGAAATGAATAAACTCGAATCAATAAAAGAGTACCTAAATCGCTTTTACGCATCCGTCCCCGCCCTGCTCCTATAGTATATATTTTTCGTAAATCATTACGTTTTTACTCGAAAATCAGACAAAAAAAAATTGGAAAACTTCCGTAACAATCGCTACATTACAGTGACCGGCCGACGGGCTTCAATTAAACAAATAACAAAAAAAACGTCGGAGGCCCATAAAAACGGCGTCGGCGGGAGTGTCGGGTCGTTTGCGATTTTTCGATTCGCAAAAAAAGAAACAATAATAATAATAATAAAAAAAAAAACAATAACAATAATAATAACTGCAGCAGCAGTTATTGGCGTCATTATTATCGTACACCGTACACGACCGTCGCGATGATGTAGGAGAAAAAAATAAAAAGCGAGAGAGTGAGAGCGGTGCCACGACATAATATATATATATATACAACTCTCCGCAGGGATCCGTTTACAAAATACACATTATAATAAATATAATATACAATAATAGTGCAGTTTAGCGTAGTCGTGTTTCGTGTGGGATTGAATAAAAAAAATATTTCAAAAAAAAAAAAAAAACAGTACAACCTCGACGACGGCGGCTCGTTACGCACGCGGCCGAAGCACTGGCGGCGGCGTGTTTATTATTCCCATTGTCCTTGCGGCCACCGCTTCGAGAGGGTATATGAAACGCGAACGCTCCCGCTGCCCGCGTGCGTTTCGTGTACGGCGATATGTGTATAGGGCCCCGTTCGTGACGTCGTCGGCACGTGACCTGTCAGTGTGTGTGTGTGTGTGTGTGTGCTCGAGGGAGAGACGACGAGTATATTATATTATGTATTATAATACGCGAAAAAGAGGCAGGGTGAAAAAAATTTGTAAACTCTGCAGTCGGCGGCGGCGGTAACCATACGTATATAATATGTTTTTGTGTGTGTGTGTGTGTACGAGGCGCGTATTATATTATTATAAAGAAAAAGTCGGGATTTTCGGATTTATTAAAATCGTGTTGCGTGACGCGTGCGCCTCCGCTCTCATTATTATTATTATGACGACGGCGACGACGACGACGACGACTGCTACGAGTGGTTGTATATAAAACATAATACGTACGACTGGTAGTTGTACACAACCGCTATTGCAAGCCGCCGCGCCGCCGCCGCACCTCCCCGAGGCAGCCACCGGATCATTAGCGGCGGCCACTGTGATGCGGAGGACGAGGAGGGGAGGTTTTCTAGGGATCCCATTTCAAACGGTCACGCGAGGCCCGAGCGCGCGAAACGCTGCAGTTCTTCCGATGTTGCGCGCAAATAGGTACGCGCGTTCAGATTTTTGTTCGTCTCACCCCCCCCCTCCCCCCCCCCCCCCTCGGACTTTTTATTATTATTATTTTCAGTCCGCGTATACTGCCACAGCACGTACTGCGACTACTACACTCGCGCGTGTACGCTCACAATTATTTCGCGTGTACATAATACTATTTTAAACATACATATAAAGCATATAATAGTAATAATAATAATAATAATAATATTATAAAGACTGGCCCCTATCGGTTCTCTTTTACTCCCACGAACGCACACACTCTCGCCGGCGAACTCGCGATATGTATAATATGCACCTATTATATTGTGCTTGCGACGATACGAGTGCATTATAATATAATATATTATAACGTAATAATATATGTATACGTAGAGCGTGGGATAGAACAAACCAAGTGCGCCGCACTCGACGGAATAAAACAAAATAAAACGCGAGGACAAAGGTAGGTATATAATATAAATATCTCGAGTGTCGCGAACGCGCGCGCGCGCGTATATAATAAAATACTATTATGAATATACGCGGAGTTCGCTATGTTTTCATTTAATAATAATAATAATATAATGTATACGTATATACGACAGTGCGATGTGTGTATAACGCATACAATATATTATGTTATGTATTCGCCGAAAGTATATTATTATAATATACGACGGAAGCGTATTTTCACTTCGCCCGTCACGTCGTATACGCGTTTCCATTGTAAGCTCTGCGGGAGAGTTGAAGCGTGTTATTTTTACGCAAAACATAATAATATATAATATCGTGTAACACACTGCAATACTCGGGACTAGGGGTGGCGGGTTCCCTCGAAATCTCATTCAGACTCGAGAAATATTTTAGTTTTTTAAAGTTCGAATAAAATTCAGAGGCGGGGAAAAAATTTCCGGCTACCCTCGTCGCTGACTCAAAACATTTTTCGTTTCGTTAAAACTGGTAAAAAAAAAATATGTATTTAATGGGGGATTGCAGCTCTCGAGAACATAGAATTGGCGGTTCTAATCTGAAACAACGAAAGCACTCCGAAATTTTTACTTTGCATTGAAAGAAGTGCATACGATTTGTATTCAAACAATGATAAACGTTGGGATTTCTGTCTGAAATAGTTTTCTACGATTTGGAAATACTACAGGTAATTACACGATATCTCCAGAAACCGCTACGCAGAGTATGTTTTTCGAGGTAGATGTTATGTGTTGATAGCTTTATATCATATATTGAAGTATATATTATATAGGTACCTATTATAATATACATTATAACTGTACGTTTAAAAAACACGTGGTATTGATTTAACGTTCTTTTGAAAATGTGAAACTCGTATTGACGGAACATATTGGAACCTCTCCATAAAAAGCGATACTGCATTGTTGTTGTGCATAACATTTTTGGTGTACCCGTGTATAACGACGTTTTTGTTTTATATTTTGTTATACATGTATACATCTTAAATTGTAATGAGTTGTAAAAGATGGGAAGCGATGGAAATTGTTTTCTTTATTTTACGTCAATATGTCTACATCAAGTTTACTACGCTACATAGTAGGTGCATGGTTATTTTGACATGTGAAAGGATTTCGGATAAATGTGTCTGTCAAAAAATACCTTGTTAGCCGGCCATCGCGAGAAACAGCAGCGAATCCTATTTGTCAGCTCATGCGGTCGTTTTATAGTTCAACCGTCGTTTACGATTTTTAAAAATACTGAAAAATGTTCAATTCCAACAACATTATAGTGATGGATGTATTTAGTAAAATGCATTAGTAAAAAATTAAGTGGTGTGGTCACTATTATAGAAACAGGTAAACTGTATACATAAAGTACAAATATTTTCAATATATTATAAACATTTCATTTATCTGTTCGTTTAAACTCTATAAAGGTAAAACGTAATGTATGTACCTACCTAAGTTCAATTTTACGATTGGTAGGTACTTAAATATTGACTAGTGATCTGCATAGCGTACGACTTCCAAATGTTAATTTTTCTTCGAAATAGTATGACGTACCTATTTTTATTATGAAAACACATACACATTAGCACATCAAAATATATTTTTTTTACCTACGTTTCAATTGTAATTATTGTGATTAACTAAATACACATAATAAGTCATACATACATTTCAATCAGATAGTATTATAGTTTAATTGAACCACTCAGCAATGTATGATTATTAATTCATCAAGCTAAACAGCTTTTTTTAAACCCCCCCCCCCCCCATTGTAGAACTTGGCTACTTAGTACTTAAACTCACTAATTTGTTAAGACCCTGTTGATTTCGTTAGATGCAAATACTCATAAAAAATTTCAAAAATATTTTCTGATAAATCTCATAATTATTATTGTACTAACTATAATTGTATATAAGTACAGGTACTAAATAAAGCTAACCTATGTAATATGTATGTTGTATTGTTGTAGATTTATTTTTTTTTACTTTAATTTTGTAAATATGTTATCAATTATCACCGAAAACTTATTCAATGGAACCAAAAAAATAAAAAAAGACGAAAACATTTCTGGAAAAAAAACGATAAAACCCACATGGGTTAAGGTTTTTGGATGCAACCCTGAGCAGCAGCAATGTAATAATATGGTGAATGGCGTGAGTACAGGATGGAGGAGGGGGAAATTAATGTGCTGTAAACCCTCCACATGATTTTTTTAAGACTGGCACACCCCACATTTATCATTCATGATCATCGTTATTATATTAACATTACTATAGTCTATTTTACAGAAATAACACAAAACCCGAATTCTTGCTACCACAATATACACATCTAAGACAATACTACTATTCGTATAATGTATGACTAAATTATCAATTGTAAATGAATATTGAAATTGAAGGTATATCGTAATTATTTGTTTACGCATGACGTGTATATACATATGTTATACGTCATGTAAAATGTACTTAAATCATACATTTTATCACGATGGTTGAACGTTAAGAGGTGCGGATTTTTTGGGGGGTAATAGTTGAAATTTCAAACCTGACCCCCCCCCCCCCCACGAACACGACCAAATTACGCCACTGAATAATAATAATGTGTATTGTGCAGCATATCCTCGACCGCCGCCGCCGCCGCCGCCGTCAACGACTTTGTCGGAAAAAACAACACGACTCCAAAGGCAGCGCGAGGCGGGACACTTGCACGCGCGGCCGCGTGGCGGCGGACGACGACGGTTTTTGCGATTATTATTTGTAATACTACGCTCGGGCACGCACGCCGCGGGATCGTTAGCGAGGATTATAATAATGGTATACGTCGTCGTCCACGCGCGGCCGCCGACAGTGGTCTCCCCGTTTGACCGGGTATGTGGTATGTATCCGACTACGGTATTAAGTGGACGTGCCGCCGCGCGGTGTCCGCGTCCCTGCGGGTGGGCTCAGTCCGGGGTCAACACGTGCCCAGGCTCGTCGTCGACCGGCACCACGCCCACCACCACGGCTATGCAGCGCGGCGGAATAACAAGGGACTCGGGCGGCGGCGAAATATCGTCTTCGGCCTTCCCCCTCCCCATCCCCACCACCGTGCATAATAATAATAATAATAATATAATGTACGAATACGTGTATTAGCGCCAGCGGTGTCCTGCGCTCTCGTTTGAGACATCCGACACCGCCGCCGCCGTCGTCGCGCCATTTTTACGCTCGTTCGCTTTATTCCGTCTTCAAACCCCGAAAACGTGTTATTATTATTATTATTATTATTAGCCGACAGGTTTTTTCGCTGTAAATAAATCCTCCCCACGGTCCACCACAACGCCGAAAATGCAAAAATTGCAAAAATCATGTTTCAATATTATTATATAGGTACATATAGGTATAACAATAATAATAATAATAATAATATTTTGTCCTCGGGTACAAAAAAATATGGATACAATTTTTTACCTTTGGCGAATCGATAACATGTCGATGTGTTTTTTTTCGTGTTCACTTCGTATTTCACAAGTTTTCGTTTTCTCCTTATAAATATTTTTAATTAATTTTCGTTTAGTTTTCATGTTGTATAACACTATACCCGTTATTCCATACATTATGCAGGTTTAGCGTAATGACGTAGTTAAAGTATACATATTTTACATTAAAATTATATAAATACTCTATCTAGATAACTAGTTATTTTCAGATTTCAGATTGTGAGCTGGTAAAGTATTTAGGCACATAATAAATAAATTAAGGTAGACTTATAAGAATCATTATTATTATTACTTGAAGTTTAAATTATATACATCATGATTTTACAAAATTAATATTAGTTCTATTTTTGCAGTTAACCATTATTTTGAAACACTAAATAACACACTAATTAGCTAGATAATTAATTCATCTTTATTTATTATAACAGGTATATTAATACCTAATTATTATGTAATTATTTTTTTTTAATATTTTAAAATCCAAAATACCACAATACAAGTTAATTTAACAGGACGTTGGAGCAATATTTGTTTTTTCTCTCTGGTCCAAGCGCAACCGTAGCAAATTTGCTTGGGAGAACCAAATATTGTGTTGTTATTTCTAACATTATTGTGGACTGAGTGACATTTACCAATTAAATAAATTAAAATAAAGAACATTATCTGTGTATACGTTAGCCTTTTAACGATTACTCAATATTGTATACGATAAATGTGTAATTTTAAAATATAATATTTTACATACTCATAAATTGCATACAAATTAATTCATCGTAAAAATTCAAGGTACAATTAAATATTAATACATAATATTATACTAGTCTCGATATTCTATGATTAACCAATTCTCATTAACATGAAAGCTAATATCACAAGATTTTATCTGATGAATGCAAATTAGTACCATGTTACCCGTATATTGGTCAGGGAGAGAAAACAAATAGGGAGCTGAAATCCTCTTAAATTTGATTTATTATCATCAGGGCTGTGAATTTAATGCATTTGCATGATTTTTTTGCTACATTTTATAAAAAAAATGGATTCGGCCAAAATTTGTTTTGACTTATTTGTAGTTCAAATACCAAATTTTATTTTGCATATTTTTGCATATTTCATGGGTTAGGGCATATAAAATATAAATGCATGTTTTAATAATTTTTTTGTTTAAATGTTTTTTTTTCGTAATATTTACATTTTTTCGGTCAATCTTATAGTATAAACTATAATTGTTATAGTTTTATCGGAATTATTCTATTTTTACAAACAGTACTCAACCAAAACAAAGGGTTTCAAATTATGTGTAATATTTCAAAAATATTAACTGGCGAAAAAAATGACGTCGATTTAGATATACCAGAAGATTTAACCAGTAGCAACATGACGTATTTAAAGTTTGTCCCAATAACTTCGTCAGACATAGAACGCTCCTTTTCTTTACATAACACTTTGTTGGCACCAAGCAGGAGGTCTTTCAAGTTCAAAAACCTGAAGAAATCATTGGTTTTACAATGCAATAACTACTTTAAAGGTAAAATATATAATTTTAATTATAATATTTAATTATATTACTTATATAATTTATATTTCTTTTATAGATCTTGTATACGATGAAGACCAAGACTAGTTAAGATCAATAACTCATATACTTATACCAAGAAGTAAAAACACTAATATTTAAACTAAAATAATTAAAAAAATTATACTAATGAAAAAAATAAAAATAAAAGTTTAATTTTTATAGTTTTTTTTTTGCATATTTTAAGAATTTTTAGAGCATATTTTGTCAGATTTTAGTGCATATATGCATGCATATTTAATAGTTTTTAAGTGCATTAAATTCACAGCCCTGATTATCATCATTAATTCTTACAGTATTTTTAAATAAACAAGTGGACTTCTCAAAATTATAATTTATTATTTAAATTAGTACAAAATTGATTTTGATGATATTTTGAATTGCACATAACACATCATTTTTAAGATGTAATATAATTTATAAAAAAACCTGCCTATAATATAAATAATATGCGTGGAGCATACTGACAAGAGACATACATTTAGCCACATAAACAACTCATACCTGCTGAAAATGATAATCTTTAATGATTATTCGCTGTTATTGGAGTTACCTACACTCAAAAGTCGACTCGATTCCAATAATGCAATACTATATCTATTTGATTATATCATAATATCAATGACGGTGAATTTATAAAATACCTAATTAAATTGTCCCTGACATTATACACATATATAGACGTTTCGTTCGTCAGTTTTATTTGGTTAGTGTCTGAAGTGTACCTATATAGATATTCTTGTACGGAATGAAATCAGCCCACAAACCTCAAAGACATTGTTATACGCGTGTGCAGTGTACACGAAAAATGTTCAGCTATGTCCAACAACTCTAATCAACCAATCACAGCTAAGGATTTAAAAGTACGTAAACAGTGAAAACCCGCCTTTACAATAACACATACAGCATACTCATATAGTTAAATCTATATATGTATAGGTACATTTTGAAGATTTTATTATCTGCAATAGAACAGATATATATAGTTTAAGTAGTCTTTAATTATAAGTGCAAGCCTCATATAATAATATGTTTTAAACGCACCCAAAATAGAATTATTAAAATATGTTAAAGATTTTCACTGTTGTACCCGAACATTTAAACTACTACTCAAGTACCTATCAAACGCTTATTAAATGTACATAGAAAATTCTAAACTACGATGTGAGTTTAAAGTACGTATTCTATAATAAATGATCATCGTTCGTTGAGCTTTCAGAATTTCTAATATTTCCAGTTTTCCCGATTTAATGTTGATAGACCTGCAGGAGGCTGCCAGTAAAATGATGACAATATATTTTATAGCTTATATTATAGGTGCCCTGCACTATACTATATTATTTACACGACTTTCTTTTAACGATGTATCGGTCGAATTGTTGTAAAACAGATGCATCACACGTGTGAGGTTTTGCGAAAAATTATGGTCCATCAGATTGCGTTAATGATCTAAAAAGTATAAGACGTATGTCGTTAGGAGACTGCAGTGTTAAATATATATTATACTGCAGTTCTTTAAAAATGATAAATTGCCTGCCCTCTGAAAAATAATATTAAATATCTCGAATAATAGTATATACACAGCGATTTAGTTCACCCAAGATACTATGGTTTTTTGTTAACATTCTAAAGTATGAGTATTAATATTATAAAATTGATTTAATGCAAAGTAGTGGTAACAATGGCAGACGTTCAAATTCAAAATAATTCAAACATACCTAATATTAATATAATTTTCTTAAGACCTATTTATAATACTATCTAAGAAATGAAAGTAAAATTAAACTTGGGTTTAAATTATTAATTTCAATTCAGCCTCTAGTTTTGTCTCAGAAATGCATAACAAAAAATAAATATTTTGTTATGTTTGCCGTGTAAGATTATACACACCGAGTATTAATAATCTTAAACAAACAGTATCATTCTAACAATCCGACGTCCGCGAAGATTTAATATAATAATAAGAAAAAAAAACAAATGTACAGTATTTAAAATATCTTGTTTTTTTTTTTTTTTACTCTCCTTGAAATAATTGTTTTACGTGAAAGAATAATATTTACATTTGAAGCACGCACCCACAGTTTATCATAAAAAACGCCCGCCAGCGGCATCCTGATTTATGTGTAATTTATAAAATCCAATTACTTAGCCCTTTGCGTGGCATGTAATATAGTCACAGACTCGGCATGGTTTTTTAACGTGACCGAAATTATTATTATTGTTTCGTGAGATCGTGTTGGTAATGTAAACTCCGCGGCGTGATTTATGTAATAAAAATAACAACTATTAACACCAAAGCGATGATACAGGTCTCTCCCTCGCGTGCTCGTTCGCCGCAGCACCACCAGCAGCAGCTATAATATAGAATTAAAAAAAAAATGCATTCAATGTAGGTGACGACGGCGGAAGAAACGTCCCACAAACTGTTCGCCGCTTCACGTTGATAACAATGATTCTGGTATCTGGTAGGTATGTTGACGAACCGAACCGCATGGATGAAAATTAATTTCAAACGATAAAAACGATTATTGGGTACTCGATGTGGTTTTTATTTTTAACGCGAACAAATTTTTAGCGATGTCTAGAAAAAAATACAGCTACTAAAAAAAAACCTCTGCTACGGACCAAATTTAAAAAACAAGTGCATGCCATTACCTCAATATTACCCACACGGCGGAGGACGAAAAATGGGCGTATGCGGCGATCGAGGTTGTAACTCATATTGTTATATGTTCTACACGCGTCTTATACAGGTATTTAAATCGCAGTGATATAATATTGTTATTCGTCTGTTTAAGATTATGACCATAATATAATATTGACCATGTCCGACATTACTGTTGTAGATGCAAGATGCGCATAATATAATACCATTCGAATAATCCGATAGCCACTCGTATGCGTATACATAATAAATAGGAATATTCCGTGCCGGTTGTTATAACCGATTTTACGACCATAATAGTAATAAACTTTATTTTACCAATGTAGTCGCTCGACGACGACGAGTGTGTGCGTTCTCGTCCGGCATCGTATATACCGTGCATAGGTTTATTATTATTTTCACTTGTGTTCGTCGAGGAATCGTTTTTTTTTTTTTACCTCAGCTGTATAATATAAAGTTGTGTACAGCTTGTTATGTGCACGTATTATGGCCATCGCATGACCGAAACGGACAGACGACCAATAGGCCACTATATAGGTATAGGTATAGGTATATAGATTCGCAAGTGATTTCTTCACCCCGTCGACAAGTTTTACTAAGAGCGTATACGAGATAGTACGGTTGAAGTATATTATTGTACCTATTACACACTATTACTTTAATATTTTGTATAGAATCATATTATAGGGCGATGCACATTTATTAATGCGCGTGTAATATCGAAGCTTAAAATTACAAATAAAACGTATCGGATTTGTTGATATTGGTCTTAATATGATATGTAAATAACGTAAGACATTACACGTACCCAGCAACTAGTAGGTATGTAGCCATGTAGTCCAAAAGTCGGCCTTTAGCTATAAATTGTCTCGTTCTGTTCAAAAAACGAGACGACACTAACTGTCTTTTCATATACAATTATCTTTATGTGGGCTATACTGATTAATGATAATTTATCATAGATTAATGTTGAAATTTAAAATATTGAAATATGTTATTGCAGTTAGATTACTGTTTGAAAATATTTTGCTAGACATTACATTTAGTAAAAATATAGTACATAAATTGATACAGCGTATGGTATTGGATCATCGTTTTATAGATTATATACATTACTATTGCAGCAGTATGTACATAATATTATGATTGTTCATTTTTAATTATACACAATGGTAGTTAATTATGATTATTACATATACCAATATATTATGTATATATTAATTTCGATACCATATTATTACCTATGGCAATTCATTGTTTTTTCCTGGCTCGTTCATTTAGGATATAATAATTATTATAGGTGATAAGTAAGTTATCGTGTAGTTAGTGTCATCTGTTACTTACATATAAATTTACATAAAATGTACCTATAGTATTAAATTGAAAATTTTTATTGCACACGTTTTTTGTATTAGTTGAATAGTCATATGGTATTTAATATGCAACGGAAAATGAACTATTTCACACACACAACAAATGTTGGATTTATAATATACCTACGTTAATTGATATCGCTTCACTTTAATATGAAAATACATTGATATTTAACTAATAGCCTATGTATTATATTATACAAGTACCGTTTATTCGTTTATAAGGAATTAAAGTACAGCCAGTACAGGTAATGATTTAATAGATTATAATGACCAACTCAGTATAGCCTAAAATAATTAAGTCTATAAGTATTTAAGGTCTATGAATCGAATTAAATAGATTAGATCAATTATAGATGTAAAATAATATCGTGTGATAAGAAATAATTGGCACAGTGTGAAGTGTTGCGTAATTTTTTTTAGTTGAATAATGTTAGATAGTATTTTTTTTTAAATATGTCAAATATTTTTTATTTGAGGTGAATCTTGTTTTTTTTTTTTTTTGAACTGTTTATTTATGGAACTCTGTTTAAAACATAAACGCGTTTGAAAATAATTTTTGATTAATCGTCAGACCATTAAAGATATTATAATTTGTTTCACTCATAAATTATTATGGTTTTATTAATTTATTTTACTAATTCATTGGGTAAACATACTATAAATAATAACTCTAGAGTTGTATAGTTGGAACTATTTTTTTAGTTTATAATACAAATGAAATATTTACTTATTATGCGGAAAAATGAATTTTACCTATATTATATAATTTTTTTTTTAATGAGTTTAGCATAAAAATATTTATAGTAAATTATTTATTATATTTTTTATACATCAACAATCTGAGCATACATTTTGTATAGATGATAACTAATAAGTACATGTTTGTGATTAATTAATTTATTAGAATTGAATTTGTCCGAAACAGGCGGAGAAAATCCATCGGTTGACGGAACTCTGAATACTTTAATATTTAATTTATATATTACAATTTACAATTGTCACGTAATATTGACTTGGTTTCGACTTCCGACGGTTAAAATGTCAAACAAATAGATAATATACCTAATATATAATATTAGTCATGCACTCGTGCGACATCATCGTGACTTCTGACTATTTATAGTATAATATGTATATATATATAGATTATTAATCTTTATATCTTAAATATTTACACATTATTAATGTCAGCTACATTAATATTGTTGCGCGTCTGCTTGACAGCGTACATAATAATATATATTAACTATTAAGTACTATAATATGTCTACGACCAACAGTTAACACCTATACAATAATCTTAACGCCTATTATAAAAGTGTTGTACCTTTTCATTAAAAAAAAACCACGTCACGAGGTTGAACGGTAATCACATATGATAATACATTTCGTTTGTTTATTAGATTGTTTGTATCGCGATCATCTATAATAATATGTATATCGATTACCGATCGATGCGAATTGTTTTTTCTCGGCGTCATCCGGCGAGCGAATAATAATAATATGTTCCCACACTATATACGGTGTCTGTGGGTTTTTTTTTTTTATGACGAGTTCGGGGGCAAAGGGGGCAAAAGCGCAACGACGGGATATAATAATATATGTCTATATTATATACATTACATATGTATGGGTTAGTAGGACCGTTTCGTAGCAGCTATATAATAATAATAATAAATAGGCATATCTTCGGAGAAGTATATAGGTGTAGGTATCGCTAGTCTTATACAGCCGTCGAATAAAAAAAAAAAACTTAATGTAAAAACCTATAAATACGTATGGGAAAAGGAACTCTCTGACGCTTCATCGCAATAAAACAATTATTATAAAATATGATACAATGCAGGGCATGCGCGCGAGTGTTGTAAAACACTAAAAACCGAATCACCGAAGACGGTCATAGTGCGGCTCGACCACCGACTGCAGGCCCGACACCTGTGGACAATGCGCCCTTTTTTTCTTTTCTTTTCACCATTGTGTGTAGTGTCCATAAGAGAATTTTCGCCTCTCTTCTAGTGCCATATAATAATATCATACTCGGGCCGAGCACTCGTAACTCGGTTTTTTTATTGGGCCCACGCCGCGGAATATAAACATTTTTTAAAAATAATAATAAAAAAAAAATCACCTACAGGTGTGTGCGCACGGTCTTAAACGCTATACTATCATTTATCGTCGTCCGTGCGCTTACATTATAATGATACGAAGTGAGCGTGTCGGTTTTAATGTTGTACCTAGGTATATCATATTATTATTATTATATGCTTAGCTAGCTGCAGTAACCGTGGTCGCGGTCGCGGTATAATATGGTAGGTACGAGTAGAGGGAAGACTACGTCGACACGAAAACGAGTGCCTATAATATAATATTATTATTGTATTTCTCGAGATATTTATTGCTTTCAACGGGTGTTTACAGTTCAATTTAAATGCAAAACCCGCAACGTCCCTTCTTTTGTTTCTGTGTATCCAATATCCACATTTACTGCAGCGTATATATGTATATGCTTCTAATAATGCTCGTGTATAATATACCTACGATATACATATATATATACACACATAATAACGTCGTCGAAAACATAATGATATTATATATGTACACCGAGGAAAACCAATTATACCCGCCGGAGCCGAGTGCGGTTTGAATTCAATCGAATGTATACGAACCTTATGCTACGCGTGTGTGCGTGTGTGTGTGTGTGTTTAAATAAATAGTTTCGGGCGATTGGTTTCTTTGAATAACGTTCGAATCCGTTTTGTGTTATTATTTATGATGTCGTTTTGGAGGAAAAGACCGAGAGACCTGAGACGCGGAGCGAGAAAAACATATACACACACAAATATATGCATTCTAGACGATACTGTTATGTATATATTATAATATTTCAACGCGCGTTAAACAAATCGCTCGGGTACCCCCCCCCCTTGATTCCCATGGCAGCCCGTCAGTGGTTTATCCCCATTTTCCAACGTCCGACTTGCGTGCGTACAACATATATACAATTTAATATATTATAATGGGTTCGTGTGGCACCGATAATGCGTTATTATTATTATTATTATTATTATTATTATTATTACCAATCGAAGACTGAAATCGCCGGTGGTGATAATATTATGACGTCCGATTTCACTGCTCGGACTTTGCCGAGAAGCACCTGTGTACGATATTATATATGTACTTAAACATAATATATTGGTTTTTTACCGACGCGCACACATTACACGGCCTGAATGATATTGTTGTGCACATAAACATAATATTATATTTTATGTTGTAATAGACTTATAGACAGACTACGCCCGGTAAATCGATTTAAAAAAGTTTCACACTGCACACTATGCATACAATTATACGCGTGTATTATTCACACTGTATATTATAGGTATAATACATGTTTGTTATTGCTCACTAAATTATTGAATATTTTACCGTTCCGCCGAGCGATATCGAAAAGACATTTGTATATATATTTTATAACCTAACGATTTTTCACTGAAATGATCAATCACTGTAATAATATTGTCGAAAGAGCCGTAAACATTATTTGCAGATTACCACCAAAATACCTATATATGTGAATACAATACGAATTTTTTTTAGAAACACTTTTTGAACTAATACGCGTATCATATTTGGTTTTATTTAAAACAGTTAGTTCACAAACGGTAAAAATCATTGTAATTCGTTATAAAGTGACTGGCTCATTCGATAAAGAACACGATCAAATATAAACATGCAATCACGTCATACTTAACAGTCGGTATAGAGCGCGTAGAGTGTATTTTTGAAAACAATACCATTTAAGTATCGGACACGATTGTCGTATTACATATTATTATCGACGATCTGTCGGCAACGACAGTGAACAAACCACCGTAGACTAACTCGTCCGTCTAAGCCCACGCGTATTATAATATAATATAGGCCACACAGTCGTCGAGTGCACGACGATGACGATGGCAATATCGGGCGACATGATGTACACAACGTCCGTACACTTTTTGGGTTACGGAAAAAAAAATAATAACAGCCTTAAATAATATATTATTATATTATGTAATATACGAAAATGAAAAGTTACAGTTTGATGCTGGGCAGTAAAATATAATATATTATTATTATTAAAGCTCGGGACGGAGGTCGTAGCTGACGGTTTGAAATGACATGTCACCTGTATATGCATGTAGCCTTATGATGCATAAAGTAGCCATAGAAAGCGTCGAATAATATAGCTTAAAAAAAAAAAAAAAAACAAACGGAAAAAGAACACGACCGCGATAATGAAGTCATCAAAAACCTGTCGGGCCAAAACTCGAAATAAATTACCCGAACGATAATTTTTACTGCACATTTCGCGGGGTGAGCATTGGTGGTGAGGGGGGGGGGGGAGATAGACCAAACACACATAACATTGACTGACGCGGTTCATTACTCAAAATATAATATGTTTACGCATTCATATATTACCTACGTATATATGTATGTGCGGAAGACATGCTGATCGTATGCGCTCGAGTATTATTATATTATATGGGTAGGTTAGGTTAGGTATACACTACTGATTGTCTCGTTTCAGCGGCGGCCGAGCCTTCGGTCACCGGTTACAGGTATTAAACATAATATTATACCTATATACCTATATAATACTACGAGCGCCGATGATTCATTCCACGCGACGGTCGCTCGAGGCCGGCGGACGGGTTAAATGAAAATAAACAATGATAAAATGTTTAGAAAAAAACGTATTAGAGCAACAGCAACAACGAAGATGATAATAATAATAATAATATTAAAATATGTTTCACCACTGTACAGTGCTGCGTAATAGTATAATATAGGTGTACATTTTACAGATCGCTGAGAACACTTGGGTAGGTTTAATAAGACCACCTCATATTATATTATATAATAAATTGTTCAATATCGGAACGATCGTGTGTTGGACTTGCAGTGACTTCGGGGATAATATATTATTATTCTATAATTAACTGGCACCATCAGAATATTATTATTATTATTGCTTGGAGTGTGGGTATACAGGGCCAAACCCCAAGCCCTTTTTTTTTCTTCAATAAAGCAGTTATTTAAAATCTGAATTTTGGGTTTTTTGAATAAACTTAAAAACAATATTATTTTCAAATTCTTGAGATTTTCTATGCTGCTGTTTGGGATTAAAATATTGAAAAACGCTACCTGCGGAATATTACCTTCTATTAGTTAAAAAAAAAATTATCAAATTTGGTCGATTCTACAGAACAGCTATAGGATGATTATTCCGTGAAGCGAAGTTTTTTGGACAAAATTACATTGGCACCTTAACTAGATGAATCTGAAGCGCAGTGTGGTTATGAAACAGGACTTATTAATTTACTATACTCTATTCCAAAAAAAAAAATTGGAAAAACTGCGCAGCTTTGGAACGATAGGACTAGCGTACGTACAAAGTGAATTAAATTCCAAACATGTGAAAGTGTCCAATCGTAAAAATCTAAGTCTATGAAGAAATTTGTCTTGTCACCACTGAATTTACAATTCAAACATTTGTAGTCCTTATTAGTTATTTCCGTATGTTTTGACTTATTTTTCTATAAATGCATACTACTCCGGTTGTTTTGAATGTTTTAATTGCATATTTCATAACTCGTCTAGTATTAAAAATATTAGATGAGTTATTAAAAAAAAAATCCAACTTTTGTGCATAAAATTAACAAACATTTTGGTGAAACGAAACATTTTATAGATTCTCGACACAATGATATAAACATATTCATCACTTTTGAAATGTGTACATAAATTACTGGAATAAAAATATATATTATGAATACATTTTTCATTCTTTAAGAGGACTCTACATCCGCATGTGTTGTCTGTTCTACTTACAGGTGTAAAACATAGCAAAAACTGCTTCGCGCGGGAAAGAACCGAGAAGTTCAAGCTAAAGTTCTATCTAAGAAACCAAATTTTCACCATGAATAGGGGAGAATTTTAACTGTGTCGTTTAGTTATTATATTTTCGATAAGACTAATTTCTCAAAAGTTATATAAGTTTGAAAACTTACAATTATCAGATTATTAAAAGTATTACAACTTTTTTCTTATTAATGACATAAAACAAATAAAAATAACGCTACAGCACAGAAAATATTATCTTCTAAATTTTGTAATCTATTGATGTACCTACTACAAAACTATAGATTCAGTGGTTCTGACAAAACAGTTTTGGGTATGTTGTACATTTGCAAGACAGAGACAACCATGTGGACGTTCGGGTGTAACGTCATCTTAAAGTTTAAATTTTAATTCAAAAGTTTTTTCAGTTTTTTCCTCCAACTATCATTAATTTAAACATAATAACTGTTTTTTCAAACTTTTTTAATGCACATTTCAACGTTTTTAGTGAGTTCAGTCCAAACCCCCAATAAAAACATATACAATACATATACCAATAGTACATTTTTTTATTATTGTAGTATATTCTTTTTAAATATAATATTGAAACGTAGCGGGAATAGATATTTGAATATAATTCCAATAAGTTTTTAATTATATATAAATACAGTGAAACGTCCATACAACGAAGTCGGATAAGGAGCAAAATAATATATGGAGGAATTAGTTAAATAGAATTACGTATTTTTTTCAACTTTTTTGAAATGTTATTGTATGTATGTATATACTTCTGTGTTGTATATATGTCATGTAAAAAACATGTACACACACATTTTCATTCGTTTTCTATTGCTGAGGAGAGAAGAATATTGAAGTTGCTTGGTAATGTCTTCACGGTTTTTCAAAATGGTTGATAGAGAACTTGTCGGAATACTATATTTTCCGGCGATCTTTTTTTTAACACCTTTATCGACTTCGTTTAAAATTTAAAATTTATCGCCGATAGATAAACATTTGCGTTTCGACATTTTTTTTTGCACGAAGAGAAAACGAAAAAAAAATTTGTATGTACACCCATTTGCATAGATGTCGGAACTGAAATACTGCAGTAAAATTAATCAGTATTTGCCTACCTGCGGTATCTTATCTTTATCGGATACATTGTTCATGTACAATTTTAGAGCTATGTTTGAAATTTGATAGTGACCACATTTACAAAAAACCAGCTTTTATTGAATAATTATTTCGTTATATAGAAACATCCGCGGTTCGCTATTTGGAGATAAATTTACGTGTAATTAACAATGAAGGTCGTGGTTCTCAAAAATAATTCGTTAAATGCAAAATTTCGTCAAATGGAAGTTCGTTATATTATGGAAGTTTCACTGTATATGAAAACATTAAAAATATATTATCGATATTTTTAAATAATAACTTTTCTACGCGTGAAAAACCTCCATGGCTGACATTTTTCCAGGAAAGTTTTTTTTCACATAGAAAATGTGGCGTAAGTTGATCCTCTCAATTCACATAACATTTAGACAGTAATTTATTATTAACACAAAAGTAAGTATAATTGGGCCTTTAAAAAAAATATAAGCACATGTATTGTAATATTTGGTTATATTTTAATGTTTGACCAAGCACGAGTTCACGGAATGAGTGCCCATCTCGATTTTTGTGTCTTAAATACTTATTAATCATTAAGTATGTATATTTATATGTATAAGCCGTGATGGGGTCGGCAAGGAAAACATAATAACACACATTATTTTACGAGCTTATTTCCGTCGGCTCTCATTTGTAAATATCGCGTAAAACCTATTGTGAGTCTTCATACCTTATGGCTTATATATACGAGTCGTACGTAGGTATATAAGACTGGCCGTCATCATATCTATACCTATAAAACCCGCGTATGCGTTTTAAACGGGAATTAATGGCACTCGTAAATAACATTTTACACAATATTATGTGTAGGTACACAATATCATAATAATACACAAAATACCGACCCGGACCTCGGGCAACTGCGTGTCTCGGAGTGCATCGTCGTCAGTCAAGGACTATAACGGGCAGACGGAGACTGTATAATAATATGTTTATTACATTTGTATTATTATTATTTTGAGGGCTGCAGTGTTGATGCGTCGTTATTTTCTGTGTAGCTCCGCTGAGATTTTTCAAACATTTTTGAACGGTATACAACTCTAGTGGTCATCGAATCTCCCATCTCCGTAATGATTATTACATGCAACCCTATGGCTGGTAAGTTGATGATAATTTTTAAGTTAAGTTGATATAAAACATTTAAAAGAGTTTAAAGTCAATAGTTATCCTGATTTTTTTTTTAACTTGATTAAGTTAAAAGTAATATGGACACTTACAGTTAATTTATCATGTTAATCAAATTATTAGTACACAATAATAGCCGGTAATATGATTTAAAATAATAAAAAGTAAATGTTTATGCAGTATGCATCCTCAATAATAATTTTATTATATTAAGTATTTAATTATTTATAAATCAACGTAACTTGTATTCAACTAAAAGTTATTCGTTATTTATTAAGTCGATATACCAATACAAAAGAGTTAAGTTAAACATTAAGTAAACGAAAACTAAATTTGAATAATATAATATTAACTCAACATTTCATTTCGTTCGTGCCGAGGCTTGATTACACAAGTACCGACAGATTACACCTACACATATGTGCGGACTTGTTGCCGTTTACTCCTACAATTGCAGGCGGGGTTAGGAAAAAAAAGCAAGTGAATAAAAAGCAAAGGAAAAAAAGCAGGTGAAAAAAGCAATTGAATAAACAGCATATGGAAAAAAGCAAATTGAAAAAAAAATCGAAAACCAATTATTATTATTTTAGGTGTAAATTTTACATTATAACAAAAATTACTACTAAAGTATTCATTTTAGGATTATAACCTATGCTATAGCATGCTAGTGAATTATTCTGATCAAACTTATATTTCGGGAATAAATAGACCAATTGGAATTTCACGGCCAGGTAAAAAAACTAAATTTCGAAATATTCACCCAATCTTCCCACCTGCAACCTGCTACGTGGAATGTACACCGTACACGAAACAACTATTAAAAATGCAGAGCATACTAATAATCAAACAGAAGGATTTAATCATCGATTTTCTTAACTCGTTAGCTATAATCATCCCTCTATTAAACACTGATTAAAAAAATTAGATTAGAGATAGATTCAGATAGCACTATTATGTTGATGCACTTAACATGTAATACCTACACTATGACTTATTTTAATATTATAATATACATACTTAATATATTTAATCTATGAATTATTTTTATTTGATTTTTTTTTTTTAACAAACTATTTGTAATAATTTATACCTATAATAATAATAATTGGTTTTCGCTTTTTTTTCCAATATGCTTTTTTTCCATGTGATTTTTTTTCACTTGCTTTTTTTCACTTGCTTTTTTTTTCCTAAACTCATTGCAGGTGATGCCAAATGTAGACTATTAATTTCCTCCAATCTAGACCTGGGACATATGTATATCAAACAGGATACGTTTTGAAAATAATTAATGTCTACCCACAGTGTAAAATGTGCATCTATGTGGCTGTGCAAAATATGCTTTATCCGATGTGCGCCCATCCATTTTAATAACGGTCTATTCAATCAGAAGCATTCTGTACAGTGACGTCTCCAGTGACATCATGGTTGGGGGGCGGCCTAAGTCTAAACAATTTTAACATAAATATGATTTTGGGCTGGATACAAATTGTTTGTTTTTGACTGATTTTCCATAAGGTTTTCTATTGGTCGTGGTTTATTATCAACAGGAACATATTTGATATTAATTATGGTTCATAGATTTTCCTCGAAGAGGAAAAATAATAAGCGTGCTGTGGTTTTTTCGTTATGTTTTTGGAATGAAATTTGAGTTCCGCAAAAATATGACCATAACAGGGTTACCCAAATATTATTGACATCTACAGGGTTACATAAATTCACCATTTCACCGTCGATATATGATGCTGCGTCGAAACCATAAAGACAAATAAATGGATTGCTAGCAGAAAGAGAGGTGTATTGAATCCAACATTGTTAGAAGGAGCTGATAAAGCACAAAAAAGATATAATCATAGAAGAACAAATCATTTTCCATTGATCGCCATGTGTTCACAATTTACTCATTAGTCCATGACGTATAGTTTTTTTTTCTATTATAATATTCTTAAACTATAACTTTACTCTTTCATATATACTATACATGTCAATATATACACGTCATGATCTCTTCCGAACGGTCTAGTCTTTTTCGAAGTAACGACTGAGTCCTATCAGTCCATTTCTTTATGGGTGTTCGTGGTGGAAACTCATCGCCACCCCGTGTACATGTATAGGTAGGTATGCCATCACGCGATATCGTCGCCCCTCTGTCGCCGGGTCGGATTAAGTATGTTTGAGCAGTATATTAGGTATATACTTGTTTCCACCACTCTCCGGCACAATAAATCTCTACTATTGTCAGATCGTTATGATGATCGCCGAGTAGAAACTATAGAAAGTGCGGTCGTCGTGCCCGTTACGGAAACAGCTGTAACTTGCGGTCATCCCGATTTTTTTTTTGACTTGTTCTACGACAGCAGACGGTTGCAGCGGCATCCGATTGCCACGGAACTAATCTGAAAACCAAATCGTTTACCTCCATAATATTTTCACGGACAGTTGTATCGATAAACTTCGAAAACGACGCCGTTCGAATGTTATAGGTGCCTTTTATTCGTGGATTAAGATTGAAAAAGTTTTTCTTTTTTTTGTAAACGTTTTCGCGATAATATAGGTAAATACAATATTATCAAACCCGTCCGTCGAGCAGCCAAATGTCCCGGTAGCGACGTGGACCAGGCGGAATCCGTTCGTGCACGTGTCGAGTACATGTTGAACTCACATGGACATAATATCAGTAATATGGACTTCGCGTCCCCTCAGCCATACCCTGTCACCCCCCCCGCCATAGGTTACCTAATTTAAACATTGTTAGATGGCAAATTCCCGTGCATATTATGGCGCAGCGACATTTTTCAAATTAAAGTAAAATTTACACGGTATATCTTTAATACGACACGTCTTGCCATAAACCGACACTGCCCTTGGATAAGCTCTTATAGGATAATCGATAATGGAATACGGATCGCAATTCGGTCAGTGATTTCACCTTCAATATTATATTACGACCGCAACTCGGACACTACCTATTATGATGATAGTCTCGATGTGTGTTTGATAACTAAAAAATAGTTATAATCTTTGTTCTCAAACCTATTTCTGTCGCTGTAGGCAAATCAAGTATTGTACGTATGCGATGTTTTTCAAACAATGTTGTCCCCAAACTTCTGTGTCCGCTCTCAGTTAGTTCACATATTTATATTTAATAAGTCTGTAGATAACTTTACAATCTGTAACTGTGCAGTAGGTGATCTTCCTCTGCGACCTCGACCACAAAAACAATTTCGATTTAATCATCGGTTGCACGTGTCAATAATAACACATGTTCACAACAATATAATATTATATAATATTGTGCTCCGTGTTTCCGGTGTCATTGATAAGAACGGATTTTACGTTAATGGTAAAATAATATTAAATTCGATTATCGAAGCAGCAACATAATATAATTCACTTGAAAATAATGTGTGCGTTGTGCCTGCAAGACGTGTGTATATCGGTAACGAAATAATCATTATTTTGAGCATTGATTGATTAAGCCTCGAGTTAAATAATATGTCGTCGTCTTACATACTATTTCTATTAAATATACTATCATAATTTATAATAATATAATATTGATGTTTACAATTCAGAAAAATATACATAAATACTTTTTTTTTTAACAATGTAGCGCGTTTGAATTTTTGGTCAGGCACTTAAAAAATATAAGAGATATTTCATCTTCAAGACGCTACCGTGTCTTCTTGATGTCTAAAACTAAAACGTCGTAACGCATTTATTTTTACTTGAATTTTCATTTGCCTTCCGGCCACATCATCATCTCCACGTGTATATAAAATAGTATAATATATATATATATCAATATATGTAGGTAAGTTTGTTCAAATAAATTCATATTATACATTCCGTTTAAGTTTATTTGAAATTCGGTACGGTTTCACGATTTTTACTCGAGGCTAACTTTTTCTTTGTACTTCACATTTACCACGGATATTAAAATATATAAAAAATACTTCAGACTCATTTTTGACAACCCTTAAAGATGTTCTACTTAGAAAACGTGCATAAACCACTACAGTTTTTTTTTTTTTCAAATGACATTTATTATCTTTCAGCGAAAAAAAACAGTTTTAAACGCTTACTCATGAAGGCCAGAAGCAAAAAAAATACTGTCTTATTAAATACTTTAAATGTTATTTAATATTTAGTTTATTTAGGGTGATTTTTAAATGTCAGTTTAGCGTTTGAAAAAAATCCGATTAGCAACTTTCAAACGCTTCCTTAGAAAAAGAATATTTGTTTAAAGATTTTTTTTGAACCCGATTCCCGGTATTAAAAATAAAAAATTGAATTACGAGTTACGACTTATGAATATATATTTTTTATTTGAAATAGTTATTAAACGACTTTCTATATTGTTTACAAAAATGAAGTTCGATATTATTTCACTGACTGATATTTTTTTTAATTACAAATTGTGCGTTCTTAAACCAAATATTTTTTGTATCTGACTCAATTTTATTTATAATTTATGTGCATAGTAGGTATGTATTATATTATTAAAGTATTTTTGTTTTAACTATTAAATTAATGTTTAATTTAAATAAAGAATTTTAAATTCTAGTTATAATTATCATTACAACATATTAAACGATAATAAGAATCAATGGTATCATCATGCTTTAAAATAATAGTATAATGTATGTAAATTTGATGTCGCGAATAAATAATTGTTCTCATAGTGCATTGACAGTTTTGTATGTATATTGTATTTAATTAAACATTTTTTTTATTGAATATTATTTACATTAAATCCAATGGCGTATACTGTATAGTATTAAATTTAATTCATTTTAAGCTTTGATGTGTATAGTGGTATGGAAAGGATTTATATTCCTTATTCGTTATCAAGCATCAAGGATGCGCACATCGAACGTGTACACAATATTATAGTATACACTTGTTTTTTTTTTTTTTACTTTAGTCGATATATTATTTTAGGTTTTGACCATTCAGAACTTAATTTGTATATATAAATGATGTTAGCTTGTTGCATGCTTGAGCCTTGAGTGCCTTGACAGATGACCTAATATCGCGGTTTACAATTAAAAATTGTAGTAACGGATCAACAGTTTGTTTATTGTCGAGTCAGCCCTATTTAAATTTAAGTGTTTCTAATATTTTCGAACTACTCAATCACTAGGTTTTATGTTGGAATAGGATACATAATACTATACTATTATGAGTACATATTACTTTCCTAACATTATGTTCAACCAATATTGCATGGGTAGTAACATTTATTATTTACTGAGACAATTCACGTCAATTTCGTGTTTGCTCTTGTACATACTCGTCCGCATAAAACCCGCCTGCTGAATAAACTATAACACTAACAAAGAGTCACTCACCAAACTTGCAATTTATTATTTCAATAATATTTTGAACTTCTACAATTATACTTACCAGTTAGGGGACACATCAAATTAAGATATTAACGCGTATTATACACGAATATTTCACGAACTCTTCTGGGTAACCTCAACTACATACGGTCACAAAATGTCGACCCCTAGAACTGACCATTTTCCAATTGTTTTATTTTTTAAATTAAATAAAGATGATCTCAATCTTGTTTCTAAATTACTTTAAAGCCTCGACAACTGAGGTTATTATCTAACATATTTAAAATATTGCTGTTTACTATTACATTCAGATAATAAATAGAATTTTGCAATATTAAAATATTATTAATTAGTATACAATTTTTAATGGTGTTTTGTTACCGTTGCTGAGCTTATATATTGTCATCAAATATACGAATATAATATATAATGTGATTGTAATATGTTTTAACGTACTTCCAGTTGAAAAAAAAATCCAAAACGAAGCAAAATGAAATTTTAAGTTCAACATAGTTATACGAATTCACAGGCAGTCGCATCCTCAGTGGGCGGTAAGTGGTAACTGCAGTACTTACTAATCTAGTAAACATCAAAATACAAAGAATTGAATGGATCATATACAGTTTGGCTCGCTTTTTATTGGAAGAAAACACAAAAAAATCTTAATGTATTTGTATCTTGACACAAGTACTTACACAACTAATTGTGGAATTGTGATACAAACATCATTTTGTAACGATATTTTTTTTTTCTGAAGTGGGAACAAACTTTCAACTTTGTAAGCATTTCGAAAAACGGTTTTCGTCAGAATTAATAGTAACCACGGAGCTTACAGATATTTATATTTATTACATAGTTCGTGTGTAATTTTACTTAAAAAATGTACATGATTATCTCGATGTCTTGACCCGACCTTATACCTACTAAAGTATAACCTAATACCATTAATAGTATTTGGATCTGTTATTATTATATAAATCAATGGTAATCTATAGTGTAGTACCTGACTAATAATTTAAAGTTTCGATAATATGTTGCCCTTTGAAACAACACTGTTTGTAATAACTTTTAAAATGATCAAGTTAAAGACGTGATGATGATGTTTATTTGCGTGATAAAATATAAATTATTGTTAATTATAATGATTCTAAGTGACGGAATTTATTCGTTTTAAAAATGTATAATATGAGTGAAACAACTATAGGAATCATATAGGAGTGCACACCTATCGATATGGGTCTGGCCACTCTGGCAATGGCAAAACCTGATTGAATTTCAACCAACTCAAAACTAGATTCTAAGACGGGGGCAGCTCCAGATATGGAGGAGGTATGTCATAACTTTCAGAAAACTAATTATAATTATTATAATGTGTTGTTTTTGTGATTTCGTTTTAACAATGCACAATATTTTAGAAATAAGGGCTTCGGTGGCCCCTGCAGCTGCCCCCGTTCTATAACGCCTATGGCAACTGCAGTATAGCTTAACTATTAAAGTGGTGAGCTATATTATATTTCTACTACACTTACTAGTGTTAATATTTTTGGGGCTTAGAGGGGGTACCACAATATTAAAAGATATTGAGTTTATTCTGGATTGTAAGCGTATCAAAATACTATATTTGCAGGACAAGAACACAACAACTAGTCCCTGCAAGCAAGTTAATTCGACATACTTTTTTTGACGACAACGACGTTATTCGTGCTCTTCGTCTAAAACGTTGAAATATGACTTGTATACGATACACGCATTACACATAATATACTTTATGAGATTTTAGAAAAAATATAGGCTTTCAAGGTCATCATCGGCCAATCAATATAACTTGGGCCTGACATAATTATATGCACTAAAAATCCGTACAAAATATGCACGAATTACTATTTTTTTAATCACTTATATTATCATTAAGATATACAAAATATGTGGAGTAAAAAACATTCGCGTAAGTTAATTTCAAACTCTGGAAAAAATGTTTTAATTACATTAAATTTCTAAAAAGTAGGTATTTAAATGATTATATTCCACGTTCATATTAAATTATAAATTATGCTAACTAAATTATGTAAAATCTTATTGTGCATTAACTTTTCTTCTGAAAAAAACCAATAAATAATAAAATATATCAATAGATAATCAAATCAATTTTAAAAAAATCGGGGGAAGTCTCTCTGCTGCTGTATAGTAGGTTTCAAATGTACCTACCTCGTTTCACTGCTATAGATGGGATAATAGTTTCAATTAAATTAAAAATCATATTGTGTATAACGATTCTGAGCGGAGACAGACGCTATTTTTATAGTTATTCAATTATTTTTTTTTATTAGACAATTAGTAATACGGTAGGCGTATCACTCATTTTTGCAAAAATTAATATATATGTAAAAATTAATGATAACATTTTATTTTATTTTATCATATTAGGTACCTATACCTATAATAAGTAATTATATCATTGTCATCTACTTACATTTCAATAGGTACTCAAAGTGCAGTTGAAGAACGGTGTAAATCGAAACGTGGTATAAATGTAGTTTAAAATAAGGCTAAATTTATTTTGAAAATGTCATTAAAAAAAGCAAATAATAAAAATACGCGTGATCGTCGTGATGGTATTTTCCGTTTGAATATCCGATTTCGTGCGATTTTCAACTTCAAATGGCGATAAAAAATGAAGCCAAAGTATCGTGTATATTTTTTGAGTTTTAATTACTTTAACCACATTTAAAGCAATGAAATACGTCATTTTGTTAAATGAAAACCTACACAAGTTTCGAAACGTACAAATCCTCTACATATATACTTACACAACCATCTGCAAACGGGACGAAAAATATTTAAAAAAATCACCAATATCCAGCGGACGTCTCGGCGTACCGGTATTTATTTTTTAATCCTTTTCTCCCGAGAAAGACCGACGACCCATACCTATACAATCCAATATATCACTGGGCGACGGCCTACCCGTTCTGCAAACGGGTTAGGCGACCGCGCCAAAAGCGCCGCATCCCGGTCGGGCGACGAAAACGAAGCCGGCAAATATGACTTGCAGTCGCGACCATAACGATATCCGTCCGTCCGTCCGTCCGTCCGTCCACCAGTCCGTCCGTCCTTCGACCGTCGATCGGGTTTTTAGCGAAAAAGGGACCGCCGCCGACGCCGGTGGTGCGGTGTCTGCTTGCCCGCCGCCGTTCCGGGCGTTACCTGTGATTTACGATCCGTTTACGGGCGGCGGCGGCGGTGTGTATGTTATGCGTAGCCGCACAGGAAGAGGAGTTGCACAAACGGCGGGCGGGCGGGGGACGGTGTCGTCAAAGTCGTCTCGACGACGGTCCCTTTGCACCGGTGCGCCACGACCCGATGGCGCCCCGTATCGGTTTACACACGTGCACACGCGCACAATAATAATAATAATAATAATATGATATTCGCAAAAACGCCGCCGCCACCGCATGTAAACGTCGTGATATTATTATAATGTCCGTGCCGATGCGAATTTCTCGGTGCCTCTAGCTCGCTCACTCACTCCTCTTTCCCACCCACTCTCGCCCCGTCCCCGTCTTTCTTAGCGCGTGCTAAATATATATCATATATTTTATATATTATATACACACACACTCTCTCTCTCTCTCTCTGCAGTATATTTGACTCCCTCCGCACGATATATCCCATCACGTATACGCATATGCATATCGCCTGCGACGGGTGTGTGGGTGCAGCGGGCGTGTGTTGTGTAGACCTCCGCCGAGAAAGGGTCGGTTTCCGTTTTTAACGATATCTCTCATCCAACCGTACTATATATAATATATATATATATATGTATATATGTATATGTTACACGCGCTCGCCGCCCGCGTAATGATATTATGTAGTGTGGGTGTTTCTGCAGGGTTTTCCGCCGCACAGGCTTTGAGAATGATCTCGTTTTGTTATGTTGGCCAACACTGTTTTATTATGTGAAAAAAAAAATAGTATTAAATGGAAAACCTATTTTTTCTTTTTTTTTTGTGTGATTTTCGAATGAAGATTTTTAAGAGCACTTGCAAGACGTGTTACGCTGCGATACCTGTGCAGCTGCATTTCATATTTTAATTTTAAACATATTATTATACCACTACTATACTATAAATAGACATCGAAATAATTGTGCCCCCCTCCCACCCGACCGCGACTCAATTTTATCGTTTTAAATTAATGATAATGATTTTGCGGGAGTAAAAGTCTCCCGGGAAACGTCACTTTTCATTCAAGCTTAAACTTAAATATATAGGTTGGACAAATGACAGTGTTTTTGATTTCTATTAAACATTTTACAAAATAAATTGTTTTTCATTTTTGGTGTAAAATAATTGTTCAGGCCAAAAATAAATTAATCTTTGACTCCAAAAGTAAACAAAAATAGAAGCCAATTTATAAACAATTTAAAAATTATACAGGTACTACACAAATCGTTTCGATACAACAAGCTTTGATGCTAACAATGAGGATTTTTTTTTTTGGTGGTTGTAAATTAGTTGAGGATGCTGAGCTTACTTCCCTAGAGTCTTTCGGATAAGTTATAGAAAATTGTTTTAATTAAACCCGAATGGCTTGAAATGAATTACAATTGGTACTTAAATGTATTATACAATGTGTCCCGGAGCGAAGTGACAGGCCGCGGTCATATGAAAATATACCTAAAATGGCGGAGAAATAACCTTTAAAGTGGGAGTCTAACTCTTTTGTTTTTGAGTTATGGGCAATTTAAGTTTTTTTAAACCAAACCAAAACGACCACTGATTTTTTTATGTTACTCTTAAATTTTTCAACATCTTAACATATTTTTATTTTTGTTTTAAAGCTATTTAATTGGCCTTTCAACCAACATACGCAATTAAACCAAACGTATGCAAATCATTATTATTAAATTGAAAAAAGTACATTTTTTTTTATCAAAAGTTGGAATTTTTAAAATTAAATCTCGTATTACTCAAAATAATTCAAAATTTAGTATGGGTTATTTCGGTTGTGTATTATTCTACAGAATAATAGGTATACTTTCATATGACGGCGGCCGGTCACTTCGCCCCGGGACACATTGTATATTAATACGACCTATGCAACGTCAATATGTTCCGCATAAATTCGTAAAATATATCGCATTATATTACAATGTATCTCGGTAGCAAAATATGTGTATGATTAAATGGTTTTTTTTCAACAGAAATAAGACGGGCGGGGATCTTAACAAAGTCAAAAAAAAAATAAAAAACTAAGTAAAACGATGACTATACAGGCAAGCGCATTACGACCGAGTTGGATGTAGACGGTTTTTAGTCAGTTTTTGTTTTGTGCTAACTATTGTTTCTTTTAGAATATATGCATTATAAACAGGTCGAGTTTTCAAAAAATGACGAAAACAAAAATTGCACAAGAATGAACCTTTCATACATCGGATTTAAAGAAAACCGAGTACACACATGAAGACAGTGAAATACTTGTGGTGCAGTTGCAGTGCTTTTGTGACACACTATACACAGCTGGGTTCAGTGCCAACTAATTTCGTGTCATACAATTCGGACGATCCAGCAGCAGCAGTATTATACATGTACATTATTATTATTATTATTATTTTTTTTTTTTTATTAATTTAAGCCGCAACAACTAAGGTTATTGGAATGTTGTACAATGTAAAAATTAACTTATGTGCTAGAGGGAATTATACATATTAAATACAATGATTGTTATTTACATAGGTTAAACGTTTAAGTATGTGAATATAACATATAAAACACAAATATCAGATGAGGTTATACAGTTTAGTAATTTTAAGAAACTTTATGATTTTGATATTACTTTCGTGATCGAGTCCAAGTGCTTCATATAGATGCTCAGGAATACCTAAGGCTGTTGTTCTTGTGTCTGCGTAGTTTCGACAGTATAGGAGGATATGTTTAACCGTTAGACCTTCCCCGCAGGTTGTACATGGGTCTGGATCTTCACGTCTCGTGAGGTGACGGTGTGTAAGCCAGCTGCGTCCAATTCTTAGTCTATTAATTACAATTTCGTGACGTATTTTTGTAAGGTAAGTTGGCCAAGGGTTAATGGAGAGTTTGATTTCATTGAGTTTTGTTTGTGAAGAAGCCCAACGATGTTGCCATGTCAGGGAGTGTATGATACCCTTGAAGTCACTCAGAGAACATGTTTGGACCGAGATGGCGTCGGGAGAAGTTATGGCTCTTTTGGCATAGATGTCTGCTGTCTCGTTGCCTTTATTATTATTATTATTATTATTGTTATTATTATTATTATTATTATTATTATTATTATTATTATTATTATTATTATTATTATTGTTATTATTATTAATATGGCGAGTTGCCGGGTAGGCATACCGCGCAAACAGTGCCGGATAGTTTAATGATATTACAGTACGTTTGCTGGCCGTGTGCGTGTTTGACGGACCGTAAAGCGATTTGAAAATAATACTTATACTAATTGAAACGGCCAGTGAATTTTATTTCATAGGTTTTTGAGCAAACTGTTTAGTGGCGTCTGGAGACTATGATAATATTATATTATGCATACTTTTGTACGACGAGAATTTTAATAAGCAAACAGCCCAAGTCTTTTGCTCAGCTATATTATATACTTATCGGTGCTTACTCGTCGATCCTCATGCGTTTCGCAACAATATAATAATACTATTTAATCACAATTTTATTGTAATTTGTATTTGGGTCTGCTCAGTAGTCGCGTTTTTTTCCTGCAGCCGTTTATAAATATTTAATTATGATAATATATAATATTGTACTACGTTCGTAGGTCGTAATTATTATCATATTTTTTTTTCATTTTAATCGACTTAAAATCTGACGGAGGAGTCGAGTAGACACTGTTTAATATTATATATAAGTAGAACACTTTAAACATACATTATTCTAATTGACTTGTGCAATTGCAATAATTAATCCAACACATTTCGCCGTGAAAATTAATATTTTACACTTTTATAAATGGTTCTATTCTATATAATATTCGTCATACCCCGGTGTCTTTACATTTAAAATTATAATTTCGACCGAGGAAATTTTATCCGACCATAATAATAATATGAAACACACTGGTCAAACGAATCATATCGTATTACGCGTGAACACAAAAACTTTGTATTTATTTATGTTACACTGTTACGCGCCCACTTAATCTACCGTTTCATTTAAAAGTTCATATTTCCTCAGAGCTTATTCGTCCCTTTTGCACAATTATTATTATACCATATAATTAATATCTTAAGGGAAATGCGGATCAGGAATAATTTGATTATTAGAAATATAATCCCCGAACTTGGTGTAAGCGAGTAACTATTGTAGTTGACTATCATATACTGACTATACATAGTCATTCGATATATTATATATACTATTTAATCTATTGTTTTCGTGTACTGTCTTTCAGATTTATTACCGTTTAATATTTAACATTATTACCGGGAAACAGTATCAATAACAGTAAGTAACTGCAATAATTCAGGTACCAAGTCTAATAATTGTTTAAAAACTTTGAACACTTATAATACAATAATGTACCCGCGTATCTATGTATATTTTAATTCATATTTCTTTAAATTATGAATTTGTATTACCTAACTATATTTGATCGACTATATGAAAGAAGTAATTTATCTGAACATGACATAATTAGTACATCTTAATAATAGTCTGGTAACCTACAAAGTATTATATTATCAAAGTCAAACTTGTACAAAGATTTAGTCAACAATGATTTTAAAGTTAAAATTAGTACAGTGTCCCTACGTACTGACTTTAGTAGTAGTTTAACGTACCTATACAGTTTATGACCGGAACATTTCGATTTAATCGCTTAAAAATAATAATGAACGATTGTTATAGGTATAGGTATGAAAACTGCAGTAAACAGTTTTTTATTTTTTAGAACGACATAATTCTTTAGATATTTTTTGTTCTTTAATGCCTCATACCAAAATCCAACTGTATTATCAATCGATCAACCTATTATTGTATAACATAATAATAATTAATATGAATAAATTGATCAACAGATTGTTTGAAATGTCCCTATCTCATATTAATAATAAGAAGTGGCAATACTCACATATATGGATGTAGGTATGGAAATATTTGTAGATAATCGTAAACGGACAGTATAGGTATATATTGTGTCTCATAAAGAACTCTGTGACATGTAAGTTTACTGAGCTAAATCCATATCACATTGGTTTATCTGCCGCAATATAGCTTTGACTTTCTTAACATTTTTTCAAACGCTTTTGTACCGTTGTGTTGAATAAAAAAAAAAAAAAACTAGTTCCATATTATATTTTTTATAAAAATTGCTTTTTATAAAAATAAATAATGCTATTTAAGATATGCGGTGAAAAGTGGACTTTGTCTCGGATCAAAACGGTTATCGTTGTACAGAAGCGATGGAAATTGTCGGTGTTAATTAACGTTTTTGTGATGAATTCGGATATGGTCTTGGAATTTCTCTTATATTCCAAAGAAATCCCATATTGAACTATATAGAGACTAAGAGCATTTTTAATGAATATTATTATACGCGGTTGGTTACGCGTGGGGAAAAGTAACGAAGTGTACGATTATTATACTTGCAGTTTGGTAATTAAAATTGTTAAATACAATTTAACGGACCAGGGGACGTGTTAAATGGTAAAATAAATATTTTGGAATAAATAAATTTTGTTGAATTTTTAATAAGTTTAAGAGATGATACCGCTGTTGTAGGTACCTAAAATATGCATTAAACATCGAGTTTTCCGAAAAAGTGTCGACCAGTGATGACAAGCTCAAACCCGTCGTATTCTCGGATATTAATAGGGGGAAAGAAAACGTCGCGCATCGTGTATACAGTTTTAAATTTAAACTTAGTTATACAATATTTTATACGTTTTCAAAACTAGAACTTGCATGCTTCTTTTTTTTTTTTAATCGCAATCGACCGAGGCAGTTGCAACTTAAATTAGTTTACGGAGATGGGAGTGAATGCGAAATGACAGTGTGATGTTGAAACAGATTGAGCTGTGAAAAAAGCGTTTGAAGAAAGACCGGACAAAGATATTTCGATATATAGTAAAATATAAGTTCCGGTCGAGCGCACTTATTAAAATACGTTCAAAAGGATTTTTGTACCAGGGGGCGGGGTGCATATCAAATTAAACTAATCTGAGGGCGTGTTTCTTGTTACAACTACCTCGGCACATTTTTCATTATTGTTACGAATCTATCATATTATATTATTATCGTGCCGCCGTCACAGACGCCGCAGAGTGAGTGAGCTGATGGCCTTTTTTTATTTTTCGCCGCCACATTTTATTGGCACATTTCCGAAAATCTTAGCCTCTCAGTGGCTCTACCGTGTTTACGCAACATTGTGTTCTTACACTATAATATAAAATAATCTTGTACAATTGTATTAAAATTCTAATAAATATTATAAAATAAGTAACATATTATATAAATTAATTCTTAAGCGCAAAAAATTATATAATGCGCTTGATAAACTACCTATTATTATTTATTACAATAGGTACTATTGCAGGAGTTTCGATTGTGTGTCCTGCGAGAATTATTTTGACCATCGTAGGCGCAATTAAACGACACATTTTTTTTTTTGGGGGGGGGGAGGCTGTAGTTCTCACATGTTTTCTTTATTTATCTGTGTGTGAATTTCCCTTAAACCGTTGGCTCCTTTATGCCAAGCGAAGAATTTGTGTATTTGTAAGTATAGTTCAAAATAAATATTAATGTGCCTTTATTAATATTTATTACAAAAAATGTGTACATAGGTATTTAGATTATTTCAATACAAACGGTTTGCCTTTGAATTATTTATACTTCCAATTTTATAATAAATTTCATAAATCATTTCTCTCGTAGTAATATATTAAGACTAGCCAAATTTAAGAAACAGTATTACAGCATATATATTGGTAGGTACTATCTTCTCCAATTATTTGTCGTCTCGTCGAAGAAAAACATTTTCGTGGAACATTATCCGATATAGGTAGGCGCCTATGTGTTTGAGGGACCTCTGAAAATGTTTGGACTGAGACTTATTATAGTCTCCAATACCACTACGCCTAGCATATATCTCGCTTTATTTCATTGGTTGTTATTCATTTCGATGACGTGTCCATTACAGCGCTCGGAACACGATGATTGTCGAGTCGTACCTGTATACCGGTATCGCTCCCGGAATTAAGTAATTTAATAATTATTACGTATAATATTTTAAGTCTAACATTGCATTGTAAATATTTCGTACATCTCGCGGTCGTTCGTAATTAATCGATTTAATCACCGTACATACGCTCGTCGTACAAACTCGATAATCTGCCCGCCCGATCGTGCAGCCGATGGTCAAACGGGAAAATCGTACATTGCAATCCGTGCGCACTCCACACAATATATTATACCATTATGACCGGACGCAATGACGACGTAATTACAATGTTTATAATATAGTCGTAACGTGCACACGTCTCCGCCCGATTGGACACGTGTATAGGTTATACGGTCTCGGTATTCCCGTGCAGGTGCATGGTACCACTGGTACAGTGTAATGAGGTATTCGAGTACCGCGGTATTAAAATATACTTTCCGCAGTGTCAAAACGCGTGTCTTTTTATTTACAATTACCTTGAGATAGGTGTACATTCAATGAGGTAGATTTTAAAACGAAATGTAACCGTACCGAGTCCGAATCGAGTTGACGAAATATTGCTATTATATATATTATCTCTTTTAATTGACTATCGGTGAGAAAAAAAATAAATCGTCGTCAAAAATGTATGCCAATATTTTATTGTTGCGCAAATCAAATTTAGATGGGTATTTCGAACGCATCGCAATGTTTTTGAAATGCAATGAATAATTAATTAACATAACACGACACACCCGTAATCGTGTTGTAAAACTAGGTTTAAAATCCATATATTTTATTGTTAATTGAGTCATTATAGATATTATGTATTGTGTAATGCGTAATAATATGTTATAGCCCAAATGTTTTTTTTTTTAAGAAGTTTTAAACTATGAAATACCTAGAAATTATATTCGTGGAATTTACCCTATATTGGCTTTCGCTGTAGCTCATGTGCAGAGACTTGTAATTAATATGTATCACAATCGCTGTGCATATTACATCGCCAGAAGGGTATGAAATCCTACAATTGTAGCTATTTTTCATTTTTTATTTATTTGATTTTTTTTTGTTATGAAGATAATTTTAAAAACTACAAAGAATACATTTTGAATACTTTTTACAACAAGCTTAGTATACTTACAACTAGGGCATGTAAGTTCGTGTGACTATATTTACTAAAAATAAAACGTTTGAATATGAATAAGTTGGGCGCCACTTACTATACTCCTAAAAATGTTTAAATATACACTTAATTTTGAAGATAATATAATAATATAATTAATATAATCTCGTCATACAAAGATATGAAAAAAATAAATAAATCGATGTATTTTTTCATTTTATCAACAAAACTTAATCTGTTCCTAAATTTAAATAGTTATTTAAATTGTATTTTTATTTTTAGACCATTATTTTCAAAAATACCCACCACTTAATAGGTATGGTTGTACAATGTACTTAAAAATATACAAACAATATTACTGTAGGTACTTATCAAACAAATGTTGTTTTTAAATTTTTAATGTATATTAAAAATATGGTATCTATACTAGTTATTAATGATGATTAATGTGTTTACAATAACTTTGAAAAAAAAAACTTGGATGCTCTTTAAATAAGAAAATATGCATCATTATTCCAAAATAATATGCCCAAAACTTTGGAATGCACCTATAACGGTATTTATATTTGAAAAATAAAATGTTAAACAATTTAAGACCATTACCTAAGTCCTACCAGGTCGATTCAATTTTTTTTTAAAATATACAGTAAATATTGGGCACCATTCTAGGTGGCAGAAATTATTCACCCTCGTTCTTCGGAGGGTTTAGTTTGTAAGTTTGTCCCCAAACGAAAGTCCGCTATTTTCATATAGATGTCCACTATTTTGAGTTGTCCGTTAGGGTGAGTTTCACGGGCTGCGTATACGGAATATTAAAATGATTTAATCCACACTGAATTATTATTACTAATCCTATATTATATAATATAATATGGTCCCACTGTTTTTGAGACTAAAAGTGTGGTTTTGCAGATCGGTATATGGGTACCAATATCGAACTTTCCGAACTGATTATTTCAGAATTATATTTTGACTGGGCCGAATAAAATATTCTTTCACCGTTGATGCCTATAAGGCATTATACCGGTTTTAAACTCTCATTAAACTAAACTTCTTCACATACGACGCATTTTGGTCGCACTATTTCAATAATTGCATAGCTCGGAAACCGTATAGTCTACAATGCTGGTTGGACTTCACGTTGTTATCGCTATGCGTAGGGGTTTCGAATAAAACATAACTCGGGCATTTATAAACTTACAGCTAAAATTATATTCAAGTCGGGAGACACTGCAATAGTATGCAATACGGGTGACCGTGAGCTGTGCGAACGAAAACTGATTTTGGCCCTAAGTTTGCCGCGTTTGCCGACGGAAAGACGACGATGAGTGTCTATAAAATATTATTTAATATTTACATAATGCACCCGGCTCGTGTTTAAGCTGCTCGAAATAATGTTTACTATACAGGATGGTTCATCTGCACCGTCATCGTTTTACACAGTGCATCGCAGAAACGCTGCGGTAAAAAGCCCCGCGGGCCACCCTGTATTAAAAAAGGTACTCGATGCGCATTAAGGATACGGTCCTGAGGAGGGTGAACACGAACTGTTCCACTGCACGACTCCAGATGATCACTGTATTTACGTGATTAATTCAGATTAGCCTCGAACGTGTATGGGCCGTGTAACGAGGGCGGCGAGTGGGCAGGAGTTGTGGTGTCGTAGAAGAAAAAGGGGGTAGCATCTCCATCACATAATATCTGCTTGTATTTATATAGGCATGCCAAACCACACGAAAAGCTCAGCGAAGTATCCAAACACCAAATAAATCGATTTTGGTACATTAGACGAATATAATATAGAAATGACTCCTGTCAACAGAGTTACACATCGAAATCGGACGTCGAAAGTTATAAGAACCTGTATGATTGTCCACGTGTACGCATAAGCCCCGGAGAATCATCGTGCCCGCAGATGCCGATATTATAGACTCGAATATAGTAGAAATACATACGCGATGTTTTTTTTTATCGCGCGCGAGTCGAAAATATAATATTGATCTCAACAATATTATATTACAATATACGAACTGTGACCAAATCATAATGTATCGTGTAACTGTGTGTCATTAAGTACACCTGCAGGCTCGTCCGTTGTTTAATTGACAATTACGACATAATATTCCATTATGCCGTGCGTACGATTTTCCCCTAAGCTATATCCGAGTCTAAATCTATTGTGTTTTATTTTTAACTCTCGACGTGAAGTGATGACACGGAAGGGTGGTTCGATGACGCTCTTCGCGAACGGTACTACCATCAACCCCCCCTCCCCCCCCCCCCGCACATTGCACGCGCGGTGATAGTAATAATATATTACGTTACAATAATAGACCCGAACCGTAAAATGTTATTTTTTATCTCATTCGACCCGGACAAATTTTACTACCCGAGCTGGTTGCAGTAACAATATGTGACTCCTCTGGGCGTTTTTTTTTTTTCTGTCGTTTTTTACCCCCTTAACGACGACGACGACGACGACGACTACGACGGTTGCGGCCGCGTAAATCTCGTCGACATTCGAGACGGTCGCGGGGTAGTCAGTCAATTATAGATCGTATATCATGTTGCGGGGGAAAAATACGTAATAATAAAACATCCCTCCGTCCACCCTGTTCGTATTTATTATGACGATACGTTGGTCGCGTGGTAGCTATGAATATAATATAATATAATAATACACGAGAGCTGATGTGTGTCGGCGATAACCGTGAAATATGCGCGAGGCGATCGCGGGGACAGTGCAGGTGCACTGTTGTGCAATAATATCCTTTCTCGCACCCCTCCCCCCCCCACTCATCAGTACAATGCAATTATACACACCCGCCGTGTACGACTACCCCTTCGGTCTGTGTGATATCATAATTGATACGGCGAGCATAATATATAGTACCTATATACATATATGTGTGCGTAATCTGCCTTTACTGCTGCTGCTGTTGGTGCTCGTATGTCCGCACACGGTAATACTACATACCCCTCATTTCGTGAAATCATCCCTTCGTTGGTCTAAGGGTTGTTTTTTGTCTTTTTCAAAGTGTCGATTAATATCGGATACTACCCAGCGTAGTTCGTTGCGCGTATTTCACGTATAATAGGTGGCCGCGGCAACCTTTATTGTATATAAGCAAAACTCGTTAGGCGAAATGTCGAAAACTAACAATGCACGAGGAGGCCTTTTGTTCAAACAATCAAATTTATGATACCTATATCCATGTTTGAATAACTCGTTTGAAGGGTTGATGAAATAACTCAAATCACAGTTTTAAATGAACAATTTGACGAGTGAAAAAGATTTTCATGTACAAAGGAAAATGTATTAACTTGTTTTTTTTTTCCAAAATCTCCGCCGAAAGCTATAATTTAATTCCGAAAGAAGACTTGATAATTGCCGACCACTGTTACGGTGCTCTCTCCCGAGTGCGAAATTTTTGATTTATCTTGATTCGTTTTTGACCACTCAAAAATTGTCGAATTCGATTTAAACACTAGCTGACCTAGCAAAAACATCTCATAGAATTTTGACAATCATTAGAGTATATAATATAGACTATACGTGGAAGAGATGCGTTTAATAAACATTATTGCTTATCTATATTCATACAATATATCGTGTAAGTAATATAGCTCTACCCCTGAAAAAAGACGATAGTCGAGTGGAAATATGTTCGATCGACCACTGCAGTAGTACACTCATATAGTGAAAACAAAACGCGCCGATCTATACTGCTGGTCGGCTGAGGGACGACCAAGGGGTCGTCAATCGGCTACCTCTCCCCCCCCCCCCCAAAAAAAAAAAAATCATACGCAGTGGACCGCCGGGATCGATATGATTTCCGGAGCGCCGATGCGACCGGGTATTTTTACTCGTTATAATTAAGCCCGGTGGGCACAGTGTGTGCGGGTGTGTGTTATACAGTTCATGTCGTTTACCAGTGCGGGGAGGCTCATCTTCGACGGCGGCGGCCTCATTGTCCCGGCCACGTCGCACTCGCTTCGCGGGGTGTAGGTACTTCTGTATAATATAATATGCACGGGCGTGTCGCTAAACTACCGTTCATAATGCGACGAAAGTCCGGTCTACCGGGCGGACATGGCTGTCGCACAATAGTGTACAGTGCAGCTGCAGTTCATGTGTGTACATTATTCCCGTATAATGCGCGTACAATATATAATACCTATATAATATATATATAATATATATACGCGCACGGAGAGGACCTCGCGACGGGTTAATCCGGCGTGTAGAATTGGGTTAAAGCGTCTCGCCGAGGAAATAATTGGCGGATACTTGGCGTGCACGCGATGTGTGTTACCGGACATGATGCGGAAGTGCACTCGCGTCGTGTGCGATAATAATATGCGCGTCGATCTTTATGCGACGCGAAAACGTTTTGTACTGCGTGCGGCGGATGACTCACCCCTCTGCTGCGGCAGCGGTCCGGACGTCCGTTTTTAAACGCTAAACGCTCATTATTGTTATAATACGTCGTCCGACCGAACACGGCAGCTACTTTAGGCGAGCACTCGTCACACGACCAGCACGCAGACTAATGCGCCGCTTGTGTAGAGTGAACCCGCGAGTTTACGTATACGATACTATAATAATATGATATTTCGTCGACGGAGGCGGTCGTATTAGTTTCTCGTCAGTCGTTATTATAATACGTTATATTGTACACTGCACGCAGCGAGTCTAATTATTGTATTGTTGTACCGTCCATCACCGTGTTATCATATCGTCATGATTATTAAATCGCTGTGAATAGAATATAGATATAATATGTCGTAATGACCTGCAAGCTGCACCTGCAGTCGTGGGCGGTAGATGTGCATAAAAACACATGGCGGTGAATATTTGGGGCTAAGCCTATAGGGGTGCTCGTGGGTACCCCACAGCAAGTCTTAGCATATATAGTTCGATATTGTATAGCTTGCAAGTTCAAAATTATTAAGAACTATTGTAATAATCAGGTGATTTCATTATTGGTCGGATTTCTATGGTGTTGTCCTGTGAGTAGGCATTTAATTCGTGCATTTGCCGAGATTGGAATAAAATTATACCGCCTATCGAATTTAAATTTTATACATCCTGAAAAAATCGCCCTTTACGGTTACATATAGTCTATTAGCACCTCCTATATATTTTCAACTCAACAGTTGAGCCAATGTTGAGGTTTGCGACGACTGCGCTGCAGGTGTAAGCATATTATATTATAATCTATACTTGTGTAAATTGTTTCAAAAAGATCCGAAACGTATACGAATTGGTTGCCTCGTGGTTAGAACCTTATTATTTGAATATCTTATAGACAATTAAAATAATATGTGCTTATGTTTTATATAACTGTTTCGGCAATCACCCATTACAAACATAACACATTGTACTATATAGACACCTTAGTGCCGCAGCCAGACAGAGTGTTCTCAGTGCCCCCCCCCCCCCCTGAAATTATTTTTTTGTGTGGCTTGTTCTGTATAATACATAATACTGTGTTTCATAAAAATAAAAAGTTAACGATATGGTCTTTTACGCTCGTTGGTATAAATTGTAAGAATATTCTGACAAAAAATGAAACATTGTGATTACAACACTCATTGATATAATCTTTACACTTTAATCTATGGCTTACACTGATGTCAGTACACAGTTATGTTAAATGTATAGGTACCATAGTTTTTAACATAACTATATGCACTCATAAAAAAAAGTAGATGTGTGGTAAACACCATGAGCAAAATATTCAAGCACTGCAAAAACAAGAGTGGAAAATCAAGTACCCAGCACCGAAAAACGGCAATGAGGTACCTACTCGATGGATTACAACACATATTTCGTGTCAGGACTTGCACGTCACATATTTTCTTTGTTTTGGACACGTCGAGGTATATGTACATAATATACAGGTCGCGCCTGCAGTGGCGTATATACGAATTATTTTCACTATGGGCCAATTTATCAATTATCACTAGTCAAGCATAGCCATAATTATAGGTACATTTTTAAGGGAACAGCTGCGAGGTTATATAACTAATAATTATGACATATTATACAGTACAAATAAAAATTGCGCAATTCAATTTTTTAATTATTATGTAAAATTATTTTTTTGTTTCTTTTTTTAAAAATATTGACAGTGTCGTTTATATATTTTAATGTTATCTTACTTTGAATTTAACATCAAAGTCAATAAGTCATTAAAGCAAGTCCCGTGAATATAACATTTCCTTGTTGATTCCTCAAAAATGACTTTAATCAACCGGCTAACTTAATCATGGTGAAAAACTGTAAACAGTGTAAATATGCATGCAATACTTTAATTGAACCTGCAATTTCACTATGGGCTCTGGCCTAGGGGGCCTCCCCCTTATACATATACGCCACTGGGTCGCGCTATATGCATCGCAGCTGCAGTGCATTTTTTGTGCATTAAAATCCTATAGGTTTACCTCGCGTCAGATATACACACACACACACACACACATATATATATAGGACATATCACACAGAGTCCTGTTCGCGACTTCCTTCGGACGGACTCGACGCTAATGACGAGAGCAGTCGAAAAAAGATATCACGTTTCCTCGCACACGCACACACCGAGACACGTCGGAGCACCGGCCCGGTATCAATAATTCGTGGGCGCATGTACCTACCCATGTATATATCATACGCGTACACATTTATTATATTCTCTTCCCCGCAGACGGCTTGTCGGACGGGAAAATTCGATGTTCTTACACACCCTTACGACTCTCGCCGTGTCTCTGCCGCATCGGGGTCAGACTTCCTGTCTGCGAGCGTGAGCGGTAATAGCTAGCGTGCTCTTAATTAGGCGTGCAGGTCTTCGTTCGCGTAAATACCTACACACACACACACACACACACACACACACACACACACACGACACGTAACGACCAAAGTCAAACGCGGAAAAAAAAGCGATCCGACGACTGCGACACACGTGCTACCAATTATTATTTTTGGACACTAAAACCGCAGACCCCCAAAGTCCGTTATTATTATATATTATATTTGTACTATAGGTACATAATTATTATTTATTATTAATTCTTTTGGTTGAAAATCGACACGGCGGTATATTCGTGCGGGCCCGTAAATCAATACGACGTAGTACAGTATACACAGTCGTAAAATGATTATGTGACGTTAAGGACGCGAAGTTTTTCGCCGTCGACCGACACAAAGTCTCTGGCGAAACACTGTCGCCGTGCGCACATGTCTGCACATACATAAATTATGGAAAAATCGTCGTGTCCGCGTATGACGTAATGACGATTCGGTGTAAATAATAATATTACAAGGGCGCGTCCTTATTATAGGGGTTGTTTGATTTAATACGCTTTTTTTTTTTAAGGACTTTCGAAAAAGGAAATGGGCGGTGTCGATCATGCCTCGCGATACATTATTATTTATTATGATGTCCCTCTGCGTATACGCAGAACTATAAAAGTTATTATATTTTTTATTATATTCCGAGGAAAGTAAGGATTCGGTGTAGGCGCGCGTGTCCTCTAAAAAAAAATTATTATTATTATTATAATATCGTCGATTTGGGTGGTAACCTATTATAATATATTATATACGTCGTATTTTCCTATACTAATTGACGCGGGAAACGTAGCCTGTCCGATAATGTTAGATTTTTTTTTTGTATTACCGTCGAAGTCGCGGTGTTATCGAGGACATGTCCGTGTGAAAAATGATTCGTGAAAACGCCAAATTATTGTACATAATATAATATGTTACGGTCATATTATTATCGTAATAGGTTACCTTATGTGTGAGTTTCAATAGATTCATGAACAGTAGGTACAAATAATATTAAAAAATGCTTGGTCGTGTTCGAAATTGGAAATAAACACAATATTATAAATACAGAGGTGAGAGTTATATTCAAACTGTTTGTTGTGGCTCTACCTGAGGTAGCGAGTGATGGTTTCGGGCAAATATAAAATAATTATGATGGCAAGTCGAGGGAATTAATATCGTATTTTATTTTTAACTCGGTTTTCTATGCATCACAGCTATATTTCGATAACTATTATGTGTAATTTATCATACGCAAAACGACGTTTGACTAACAATTACAAATTTTATGATTTTAATTTGAAAATGAACCGACAAGTGCACTAAAATATGCATAGGTACCTCAATGTAATATACGCTCGTAACACATATTAAACACAAGACGTTCTGAGTAACTTTTCCACCTAGATGTGTATTATACATAAATATTATGAACAATTTTAAAAATCATATCGACGTTTCATTTATTATATATATTTATGTATAGATATTAATAAAGTATATTTTTATGCTTACTGACTATACTTGTTTTTGTTAATACAGGCAGCCCAGACCTCCGTGATCATCACAATCAGTTATAACATTAGATACTCATATAGCTGTATTATCTGATTAAACTATTTTCGTAACTATTTATTGTTTTTATTTTTTTTTTTATGTTTCCAGTTCATCTGCTATTGTTATAAATAATTCTATGAATTAAACAGGTATAGTTATTCCTAAGTCCAAGGTTATCTTGTTCGAAATTCCTTTGAATATAATATTATATACGTCAAAGATATTGTAAGGACGATCGAAAGATTACGCATGAATACTATATATTGTCATATTGAATAGATATTTATAACCGACATTGTCTAATAAATTGTACGCGGTCGACACCAGTAGCATCACTAGCAACATTTTGATTTTTTGAAAAGAGGCAAAATGTATTATTGTAACCTACTGCAGTAAAAAAAAAATCGTAGCTTGTCTTATTTGCTACAAATTTTTTGTCATTAATTTAAGGGGGGGATAAACTCTTTCCACTGGTATAGTTTTCATTAAAACACCAATTTTGATCATTAAATAAAAACTAATTGTTATTTAAGTACCTATCTAATATTCACAACATATATTATAAACCCATATATAATCTTTACCATCCCAAATACACTTTATAGTCCCTTCGCAAACATTTTGTCTTCAAAAAAAATTCCTCATTCTTACAAATTATTCAAAAAATGAGCAATATAGTACGTCTTGTACTATGTCACTTGCGAAACGAGGAGCCATCCTTTGATGATGGTTTTTTAAAAATATTTAAATGTTTTTGTATTTATACTTTTGTAATTGTGATATATCATAATGAATAAAGACTTCTATATTATACCAATAATGTACTATTATATTCATTGTTGTATACTGTTATTCTTATGTTAAAGGGGTAATATTTTTGTAAAAAAAAATAAAAATATATTTTCAAAAAAAATGAACAATCTATTATAAAGCACATATATTTATTATTTACATATAATTCATGTAAATATAATAAAATTAACTTAATAACAACAAAAATAATAAATATAACTGCAGCTATAGGTAAGTCTATACAATATAACCTATCTATGAAAAAAAATCGAAGGACGAATAGGTTGAGTAAATCAGCCGATAATAATCCAGTTAGGTCACCACAACAACCACTCGTCTCTGTTCGTCTTTGTGTCTAAGAAACGGTCAAATGTCAACCACGTCCCAAACCTAACTCCCCCCCTCACACCTTCCCCCTTTCACACCCCCACACCAGAGCCCGGCGAGATGACGCCACCGGTCGATTTGCGCGCGACGGCGGCGAGCGAGCCTGCAGGGAGAATACAAAATAATGACCTGCGTGTAATATGCGAAACCGTTGCCGGCGTCGTCATATCCTTATATCCGTCGAAAGTCGTTTTTCCAACTTAATTTCTAAATTTCTGTGTCGCAGGAAACGACACGATCACCACCACGGACGCGGACATCGTGCGCATACCGAAGGCGTTTCGAAAACAGAAATACTCGTCTGCAGTACGCGTGAATATGCATACCATAATATAGAAAAAAAAATCATTTGTCCTACACCGTGCACACTAGTTAATACGTAGGTATATATGGGGTGATTATTGTTTATTATTTTCATACAGCGAAACCTCCAGGAAAAATATAAAAAATAATACATTTTTCTTCATTTGAACGCTCGAAACTGACCGACTCCAGCGAAATTTAATGGCTCTGCTAAAAATGTATACGATTATATTTTGTAATCTTATCGTAAGCCTGCGGTATACCTGGCCGTAATTCGGTCAGTAATTTATGGTCGCAATATTTGCAGCGACATGTATCAATCGAGTTTGTACCTACTCGTAGTCTGGAGAAATGTCCAAAAGTGAAGACATGAAAACTATATACAGTAGGCACTGTAGTTAGAGTTCCGAGTTCGAAATAATTCACTTGCCGTTTTTCAATTTAAACATTTCAAAATTGAAAATTCAACTCGTCTCGAAATCTTTAAAAATGTTCTCCTGCTATACGCTTATATGACTATAAACTTTTAGATAACACGATGATAAACAATATTTTTTATTTTTCACATATAGATGAAATATTTCAAGAAAATAAATTTCATGAGTTTTTAAAACCTTAACGATATTAATTAATACCTACTCAAAATGAATACATCTGTTGGCAGGAACCATACAGCAGGATATCCGGAGTAATGCTATGCGTGCAATTCTAAGTTGCTAGTGCAAGTTACTATGCGGCTCGTCTCGTCGTGTGATTTTACTATTTTAGTGAACAAATTAATTTGTAAGGGTTACCATTATTTTCGCAGTTATACAGTATACGGTGCATAATAAATACACGTAAATAAACCAAATTCTTAGGGTAAAAAAAAAGTGTCACAAGAAAAATAAATAAATGTATTTTAACACAGAATCTAAAAGATTATAAAAATGATTTTGAAACTTAAAATTTTTTAAATCCAGAACTAGAATATACTTTCGTATGTTATTATTGTTGTTCCTGAACATTTTGTAAAAGTGAGTTACGACACTTTTCTTTGGGGGCGTCGGTATCTTCATTGTAATTCACCAGCTATGCGCGAAGATTTGCGTACTTGTTCGATATGTTTACAATGCATATTCCATGTCGTTCAAATCAGTGGAACGCGCGACGGCTGCGACAATATTGCAAATGAATTTGAAACGCAAATTAAAAAAAAAGCGCGATGTCAAAAAACGAGTCGGCGGGAAAAAATCGTACATCGGCGTACCCATTTCCTCATACATTGACAATTAATGACAGTTTTCTGCTCAGCAACATTATTTTATCAGTCCCCACTTTTAATTCTAGAAACCAACAAACCTCCACATTCCTATTCACAAAACACTATACGGCTTTTTTCCCCTATTAATAGAGCACTAGTCTCTTGTAACAACTTACAAAACAAACTGGATATCTTTCATTCCTCTCAAAAAGCGATCCAAATTAATATATACTTTCTTATTAACCATTTTTTCTATTTAAATATATTGCATACTAACTAATTGAACCAGAGTGCAAATCTATTTACTTAATATTGTTGTATTTATAGTTGGACAATATTATTTTATGCATATTTTTTTTTTTTTTTTTTATCAAACTCTTAAATATTTAATAATTCTATACTAAATGTATCCTCGGGCGTGTATTTCAAATAAATAAAAATAAATAAATAAATATATAAGGCGTATCCGCGATTGACGTTATTTATCAGTCGCGGGCGATATAATATCACGGATGGTGAACGCAAAAACTACAAAAAAAATCGTATTTTCCGAGACATCACCGGCGGCTCTCGCGATCAGAGCAACACCCTGTATAATGTATAAAATATTATTATAACTGCACTGCCGAGCATCGGCCTGCGGCTGACCATACTGCTGCCGTGCTCCCGTTTTGCGGGTACATGTCTATATGTACATAATATATAACAATACGATATACGAACGGTATATAAAATGATATATACACATGTGTAGGTAGGCCGGCGCGTTCTCATATTATACTTATATATATATATATATATATTATATATATACGGGTAGGTTACCTGTACTGTATTTGGCGCCGTCATTTCGTTTTGATCGTCGCTTGCGGGCAACTTCCCCGGCGGCGGCGACATTGCACACACACGCACAACGGCGACGATATTATTATATTATTATTGAACATTGTCATATTGTGTATTATTATTATTATTATTATTATTATCGTTTTACTCGCAATTATTGCGCACGTCTCGAGTGCCGCCAAGCTTGTATATATAGGCACTATTATATAGAAGCCGCGCATTACAGCACACACGTCGATGCGTCTCACGCGGGTTCCCGGACATCCGCACCCTCGCGGTATTGTGTTAAATTTACGATTTTCCAACAATATGTACAACTATATAGACGTAAATAGGACAATAATATTATATGTAGGTGGTGCCCCGCAGATTTTTCGTGTGCGTTTCGAGTGCAACGTTTTCACTTTCTTCGATACACATAATATTATAATCATAATATGTCACGGACGGTATTTGTTTTTTTTTCCGTTAATTTTAATTTTACTATTTATTAACACCGTTCAATAGAAGTACATTAAAATTGTTTTCTGTTTATCGTGTTGATATTTTTCATTACTGGATTTGGACTCATTCCAATATTCCCAACCGTTTGCAAGCTCGGCTTTTTGGTTGGGTTTCGCCGCTTAGCTTTATGCTGTATACGTGTTCTAATATATTTTATCATAATATGATATTATATCATAATATTATGTCAAAAATAAAGACTTTATCGTCATTATCATTATCATTACCATCATGGATCCGGCGACAACAATGTTTAGAAAAATTCAAAGAATATTTTTCTCTTCTATTTTAAGAAAAATGATCGTAGAAAAATGCTAAGCAATAAATTATTACACTATTATTCTGGTAAGAAAAAACAGACAATATAGTTTGAAAAGCCAATAGGATTTCCCGAGACAGATGAACATCTGATGATTCACGATAAATTAATCACCCGGCGTGTATACGGTGGTGGGGGGGGGGGAGGTGCAGCCGCTGTCGGCAACAATATTGAAGTGTAAATGAATATCATTAAAAATAAAACACAGTATAACAATCGCACGAAAACTGCCACCACTGGCGCGGGCAAGTGACGTACTCCGCCGGCAAATTTGATTCGCCGCACGCCAGCTTTCCAAACGAAGCTCATCATCGTCTCGTCGTGACGGCCCGCCGACAGACACATATTTGTACGTACATATTATGTATGTATATACACACACTTAGGTATAAATGTATATATATTTATTATTTATATTGCACATAAAATACAGAAATGTTCACTCTCCGAGAATACGCTTCACTCGAATAACTCGATGTGAACACTATTTATATTTATTTGATTTCGATTTACAAACCGCGTGGCAACCGTGAACCCTTTGAATTGTGTGCAGTAGACAAGTACGAGTGAAGTACCGCTATAGACGTACACAAATATACATTGTGCTCGATGGCGATGTTTAATAGAAATGATAACAAGTGTAACGCTTCGATTTTAATTCGCCCAAACGATAATATTTATTATATGATGAGGTTTACATAGGCGTCCGTATGAAAAAGTGTGATTTTTTTGTAGACCAAAAAATATCAATGCTGGTCGAATTAATGGTTTATTTTTTAGTTCAACAATTGAGGTGATTTAATTTGTGGTTAACTCTTAGATTACATGATTTGTGTGTTTTTAATGTTTTTGTACTGCAAAAAAGTATAGTTTGAAATTGGCATAAAGCAAAATCAGCTGCAAAATTGCATTCAGACTAGTTTTATTCCAAAATATTTAATATAGACTATAGACGCATAGGTATATATTGCAGTCCATCGAATCTATTTGTATTACATTTTGATAAAGTTCCGGACAGTGGAATACTTTAAGCTTATGGGACTTACATTTTGGGAAGTCTTAAATCCAAAAATCGGGTGATGTTAAAAGTTAAAAAAAAGAAGGCATTTCAAACAAAATTGCCTCGTCTACATAAAATGTGGTGGTTATCTTCCCATGAACACTGCAGCAGGTCCCATTGTGATGTATTATTGTTTTCGAGACATATGTCGACTATATTTGTCCTCAAATCATTGACTCACATTTTCTGGACACGTTGACACGACTCACGGCCGACAATGTTTTACCACGAAAACAAATTTTGACCGGAATCAATTCCCCATTTGCATGGTAAGGACTAAGGATAAACCCGCGAATTTAGTACCCTGATTATTATGATATTGTATATCATACATATTAACCTATACATCATAATATCCACGTATAATTATTTTCACAAAATGCATTCGTTTCGCGCGTAAAACGATATCGGATAATAATAATATATGCACGCGTATATATGTACTCCCTGCAGACCGTATTGTATATTAATGTATAATATTATAAGATCGATTACCAAGGATTACGTTACGTTTCCGGTTTGGTTTTCGGATACATATACCTTCTAAATTAGATCACGATACGCATACAAATTGCAGCAGAACAATTATTATTAATTTAACAGGCGATTATAAGAATATATACACATATATAGAGGTACCTATAATATTATTATTATTATTGAGACTTATGACTTTATGAGTATAGAGTTAGGATGTTGATGACTTTTGCATGTTTATCTTTTATTCTGTTCAATGCTATCCTAGCTAAAAATTTGTTTCGTGCTCCCTTGATGCAGAATATTCTAATTTTATTTTGCATTTTTTTGCATTTTTTGCATTTTCAGCTATAAATGCATTTTTTTTTGTTTTTTAACGTCATTTTTCAACATTTTTGAGTCATTTTTTCATCTATTAGGGCATTTTTTGTACTTTTTATATGCAATGTGGGGCATTTTTCATAAATTATAGATTTTAGGGCAAATGTTACACCCAAGTTTGGAAACAAATTTAATTTATTTAAAATCTAACTTTGGATTTGGACTATTAGTAAAAAAAAATTTTAATATTATTATTGTGGGGTTTTTGTTGTGATTACATTTATCGCGTTCCGATAAGATTTACTCTTTGAATGTTATATATTGAATTATTTAAATGCTTAATATATTTTTAATTCATATTTTAAATTACTATTACACCCATTATTATACCCATATCTCTAATAAAAATTATTATTTATAAATAAGTTTTTTCACTTACTTAATTAGTATTTTAGATAATTTTTAAGGTCATTTTTTGAAGTTTTAAGAGCATTTTTGCACTTTTTTTATGGCATTTTTGTGTGTTTTTTTAGATAATCAACACCCTAACTCTACTTATGAGGCCGGCCGTTTCCATGCAAACAAATCGAGTTTTGTACACTGTTTAATACGTCATTATTTTGGGCAAAATATGATACGCAGCAGTTATATCATTGAAACCTTCTCGACAATTATCGGAACGTTGTCGCACGGAGCAAATTTTGTTCGGAGCCGATTCTTATATCAAACTCGTTCAAAATTTTGTTTCGGGTTGAGTACACTGCAGACTACTCGACGGCAACTTTGTTCGACAAACAGATGCACCTTTTACCCGAGTATTGTATACTTATGAACATTGTTGAATTTATTTGTTTGTGTGCATATGATAGAAACGAGTAATGTGAGATCCGGCAAAATAAATTATTAAAGCTCGTTTCCGTACAAACAAACAAATTGTGTACATAACAGCAGTAAATTAAAAGTCTACTTTATACGTCCAAACCGGACCGGCTGTTTGAAAAATCACTAATAAATATATATATTTGGCAAAATAATATACATATACCGCCCCCATAGTGATGCAGTGAAAATATTCACCTGTAGTATATAAATATAATTATAATTCAATACAATTAATTACGAGTAAAAAATTTAAAAAAACAAATCAACGTGTAACTTAACATTATACAACAATTTATTTTACCAAGTCTGCAGAAATTATCGACTTCAATATAATTTAAAAGGCTTAGAAACGAAAGGAGAAATTTCATATTGATGTTCAGTGTACCTACACATTTTGGACAAACGTATTGTCAACGAATTGAGATCGAAAGTCTGAAAGAAAAAATAACTATAATGACCGGGAAATTTGCTCGTCCAATTAGTTGAAATAATCTGAACGCCCATTCATGTATAGTATGAACATTATAATATATACACGAGTGTAAAATGTATAAAAATCATTTTAGAAAAATTAATTAGAAAAAAGGGGGAAAGCAAAGCTCTGCTCTATTATTGAGGATCGAGTGTACCTCAACATTGAGTGGCACTGCAGAAATGTGTTAAATTTTAATTCAATGATAAATCATTAAATAAGATGGAAAACGATTCTTCCGAGCGAATAGCTTAGATAAGCAGATATCAAAGCAGTGTAGCTTTTTGATAACTAAGGTTAGGTTAGGTTAATCTTCTTATCGATCAATTATTTTAACAATATTATTAATAGTTTAATAAATATTCGTATGTTTCTCCCCGATTATTTTGAAAAATACTGAGAATTTTCAATTTTGACCTCTCGAAAGTACTAACTATGAATCATAGTGTATACCGGGAACTTCTATCCAAGTTGATTATCAGATGTCTTTGTGAACCAGAAAAAGTGTGTGCAGCCATGAATATGTTTAAAAAATGTAAATAACAGGATGTGTAAGTAGTGGTCAAGTGTACTTCTTAATTGATAAAGTCGCTGTACTATATATAAGTTAAATTTAAATTCAAAAATTAATCAAGTTATTACGTGGGTAAACGAAAAACGATTCTGAGTGAAGGTGGCCTGTCATTGTTAAATTTTGTCAACTCTCACTCGTAAACTTAATAAAAATGCTCACAAAAAGCATGTGTGCGATTTTTACAGTCAACTTTTTTTTTTAATTTTACCATTAACTATCTGTCAATCAGAAATCCGCCTGTATCATATTTTTAAGCTTCTTGACCGAACAAAAAAAAATTATCGACAGCTATAAAAAAAAATTGAAGATGATTAGTCTGAACGCAATTTAATAACTTTTTGGTTTTTTATATTAATTAGTATAGATATTTTAATAAAAATGTTATCGTTAGAAAGTAAAAACCTCAATCGAAGTTGATGATCAGATTATTTTTTCTTCTAGAAAAAGTAATATCTTCAGAAATAAAATTTTTAAAAAACTCATATAATTGTTAAATCAATGCACTCGTGGCTCTGGAGCTAGAAATCTAATAAACGCTTCAAAATAATAAATCTTGAAAAATAACATATCTTTTATCCGTGAAATACTATTACCCTTTCCCATCACTAAGAGAAGAGAGGAAGTAATCATCACTCGAGCAACAATAGGCCACACCCATTGACCCATCCAGCTCATGCTTACCTCATCAGTAAAAAATCAGCATCAGTATTGTGATACATGCAGCAAGTAATACTAACGATTTAGCATTATATAGTGATCAATACTCTGCCGACTCTGTCGAAGCCAACAACATCCTAAACAACACCCTTCACTGCACCCCTCTAACAATGTATTTAGCAATGTTTACATTTTTCAATCCGTATGATAATTATCTTTGCAGGAAATTGTAAATTTTCCAAACATGTTTATAAATCAATAAGTACATAATTAATTATGTTAATATTTAATTTTAGCTTTTAATATAGTTAATGCTCGGGGTAAAAATCATCATCGAAGTTATCATGTCCTCTTCAAAAACAAACAAAAACAAAAAAAATATCCTAATTCGCACAGCGTTCGCGAACGTTCGTAGTAGTGCATACCTATATATACATTATAGTGGTGCATAGACCATGATTTGTTTCAAGTGTGAAAAATCGCTACGAGCGCAAGTCAGGTATTGCGCAAATAACAATTCGATCGTCATGGTTTTTTGCGAAATTATAAACAAGACGTCATTTTTAATCGTTTTATCGCTCTCGGCGGTCTGTCTCGCAAACGGACACTGTAATAAACAACAAAAATAAATAACAGCCGCCGACTACGAAACATTACAATAATAATCATAATAATACAGGTACCTGGCTAGTATGTTGTATATTATTATTCTTCCACATGGGAAGTAATACTACAGCTACAATATTATAATTTATAAGCGTTTTTGTGACACAGTTGCGGCCGGCACGCGAACGACTGATGATTCGCGAGTACAGCATTGCTCGTATATTATGTGCACAATAATTATTATTATTATAATCGTCGATTGTTATTGTTTTATATTACGAATAAACCGTATGATGTTTCGTTTTATTAATATAATAATAACAATTATTTACAATAAACGCGGAGGGTCGTCCCGCGGTGTTATATGTAGGTAGGTGACGGTGGTACACCGCCCGAGAAATGATTCATTGGCAACGGACGAGAATGTTTTGTAATTACGCGTGTGTGTTGGCTCGCATCCGGGCGAATCCATAAATTACCGGAGCAGACAACACACACACACACACACAGGCTGGATCAAGTGTGTGTGTACATAAAATTGTGACTAGTGAAAAATAGCTGGTTAGCCGCCGCCGGTTAGTTCTATCGTGTCGTAACGCGTCGTCTCCGTCGAATCTATACATGCATACGTATGAGTCGTATTATAAAAGTGTACGAGTGTAGGCCATAAATTATTTCCCATAGTTTTCCATTATTTTATTTTTGTTATTTTTATTATCAATCGCTTTTGGGTTTTTTTTATTTATTTTTTTTTGTTTTCGTCCATTCACATTATAATATGCAGAGAGATTTTTCCCGTCAGTAATTGTTTTCTATTCAACGTTTTTTTGAATAATATTTCTGTTTCGGAGAACCATTACTCGGGACACTGTGAATTAAATGCACTATTAAAAAAAAAAAAAACCATGAAATGTGCATGCACTGTTCACGCACAAATTAGCTGCAATATAGGGGGCAAATTCTCTAAAAGTGTGCACCGACAATTAATGGTATGCATAATATAAATTCGTAATAGAGTTTAGTGCTTGAAATAATGAAAGATACCAATTATTGATACTTGTAAATAATAATTATGTAAACGAATAAATGATTAGGTATCTTGGGAAAAAATGATTTAAACACTAAAATATTCTATCAAATATTAACTATATAATGGTAAAAAATGCGACATTCAAACATTCTCTTCCCTCGCCCTCTCATAATATACAATAAAAAAATGTAGCACAAGAAAAATCGAGGAAATATATCTAATAGTGCAGAGCAGTGCAGTACAGTGTATTTCAGTGGGTATAATGCAGTGAAAAAATATCCATAGTGGTATGCTACATTTATATTTAATCAAATTTTTTATTACTATTATTATTGTTGACTCGAGCAACAAGCAAAGAGCTTTGAAAATCGGTTGGAAAAAATTATACTTAACCCCGAAAACATATCTATGTTAAAAATAGTTGGCTTCTAGGTGAGGTATTCATTAATGTATACCAACGTCTAAAATAATACAAATAATAATTATATGCTAAGTACAATCTTTGATACCATTTGAATCAAGTTTGTATATACAACACTTATTTTCGATAAATTTTTATTCGATGGTCTAAAAACTAAAAATTATTTGTACATATATCTAAACTTCACAAGTTGTTGTCCATATATTATAGACGTTTACTTTTATATCTATGTCAATAATACTTCGTGCCCATACTGACTCGACTATGACGCAATACAATTTTATTGTTATTATTTCGTATGGCGTTCAAAGGTTCTTTAAGCGGGACCAACAATTCCCCTAAATACAGTTATTTATAGTTATAATTAATTTACAATAAACGATAAAAGATATAATGCGTGTATAAAATGTGCGTGAATAAGACACAGCAATGATCAAACTTAAAATAAATAACAACATATAAATGTAGACACAAATAGAAACCACAGTTCTTTAATAATTCAATAATATTTTGAGGTTTTTTATCGTTGTAGGTGACAGGTGTCACTTTACAGTACCAAGTCTAGGTTCCTCGTCCATTCTCATCATTTTCCAGGTTGATATCTTCCCACAGTGCCTTTGAATGCACGGATCGGACATAATATAATTATAATTATAATTATAAATTCAATAATAACCAATAACAACCATCATTAATAATAAAATATTAAAATGTATATAATTATTATTTATGTCGCACGTAGCGTTTCGCTGACAAACCATTTGCAGCCGAAATGTTTCTACCACCTGCAGAACTATATCTGAATTGCATATTATATTGGTATATTCAATATAAGCCTGTGTACGGACATCGAAAAAAAAAATTAATTTTATGTTTTGTAATTATTATTATTGTTATTTTCCCAACTCTACAGCAACAGGTGTCAGGTATATATATATTTCCATTGTAGTTTTATATACGTAATATGTATACGAAATCGGACATGATTTAAATATATTATACTTTGTGTAGAACTATAATCTCGAGATTGCCGTACAATAACAAATGACCTGCAGAACAGAATATTTCACTTTACGTGATTATTTATATTAAATAGTTTTTTATTTCCATTTTTCGTCCCGAGGGCTGGAGCCAGTTTAAAAAGCAATTCAATGTAATATATATAATATGTACAAACGCGTTTATAAATCATATGATTACACGTCGTAATTAATTGTTTTGAGTACCTATACGTATGTGTATGTTTAGGTACTATATATAACTAAAATAATTACGCGCCTGTACTCTGCAGTCGGGGGGGGGGGGGTAAATGGTTTTTTTTTCCCCCAATATTCTTTAAAATGTTTTACCGCAGTTGTATTTAAATTAAAACGGTTCCAGTACCAGGCTGTTCTTGTTTACTACAGCTGTACAATATTATTATTATTTTAATTTTTTAAATCCATTTCAAACGTTCGTATGATTCGTTATTCGTCGTATATGATTACGGGAGACTAAATCTTCCGGTTTGTATATTATAGAATATTATGTATGTATACCTGCCTACGAAATACATAATATAGTATTAATAGTATTATTGAATCACGACCTATAACGAACAAAAAATAGACGTGCAATAATTAAAGATTAGTTCCGATGAAAATGTTAAAGTAAAGAAAAATTAATTTATTCATATTATGCCTGATGAAATATTGACGAGGAAAAAATTTGTTTTTAATAATTTCGTCGTGATCTAAGTAGGTACTTGTACCCACATAGAAATATACAATCGCATAGGTCCGCTGTGAATACAGAACACTCCGGATGACCCTTTTTATTTTTGTCGAGCTACGAATTAAAATTTATATTTTATTAATTTTTATACGAAAATATAACTTTGAAGTTTGAAAACTATGACCCTTTAGAAACTTTCAGACAGTTTGAGTTACTTATCTCTGCACTAAAGTGCATAATATGACATATAGCCTACATTCTGTATACTGCAGACTACAAAACGAATTTAAAATTATAAAATAAAAAGGAAGCTCACTCTGCTGTATAGGTAATAATTGATACGTATATCTATATTTGGTTTTGAGCGTACCTTGTAATTGAACAAAGTTCATTGTAGCCTCTAATGGATGTGTTAAATTATCAAAAAAACTATATTTTGTACTCGTAAATATTTTTTCTCGTACAGCAACAAATTTCCTTTTTACTTCTAAAATATATATTTTTTTTTGTATAAAAATAGAAATCCTGTCACGAAAAGATTAAAAACTGAAAACTTCGAATTGGTCTTTAATCAAACAATTTTAATTTTCAACCGGCTATTATATATTTTAATAAATGATGTTTTTATGAATTTGCTACAATTCACAGCCCGCCTATATAAGACCGAATCTTAATGTCCAGGAGAGTTATATATATTGTTATAAAAAACGTAATAAGCCGTAACTCTTATTATAATTATCGTCGATAAGAGAATGCCAGCGCGCGCAATGTTTGTTTTCTCTTCCAGATCCAAGTGGAACACAGATAAAACTCATTCAAATATATCGTTTTTATGTGATTTTTGAGTAATCTTAGGGTAAAATCACTTATCGCAAAAATTATAGGTTAGAAGGATTTGACGTATAATATTCTGCAATATTATTTTGGCTTTATATTCGACTTAAAAAATAAAAATTGTGGAGTTAAATAGATAATAAATTGTTTTGGGACAATATTTAAACGAATCGATATAATACATCATATCCTCAGAAATAATATCTTTAATTGGTGATCTTACTCTAAGGTAACTCAAAAATATAAAAACAGTCAGTTTTTTTTATACAATTTTAATTCATACAATAATCATTACTTTTAAATTTTAGTTTATGATAATTCTGTCTGTAATAATTTCTACCCCTCGACTTAAGGGGGTAGATGTATGTCTCTGTATCTCATTTATAAAGAAGAATAACAAAAAATGAATGCATTTTGTCCGCATGTAGCGCGTTTACCTGCAGAGAGATAAAATAAACGTGCACTGACATAATCCTCTTAAAAGTATTTATTATGCTTATCGAACAGTCGTGTTGCACTAAGTAAGAATTATATCAAAAAATATGTATACCTGTGCATAAAATATTAATAAACATAAAAATGAGTTGGACGCATGTATATGTGTATGTAATTTGTGTTGCAACTACCTATATAGTGTATACCGAACGCATAGTTAATAATAATTATATACATATTGCACCTATGTCCTATGTATATATACGTTTTATGTTTATTTTACGCCATTTAACATCAGCTAATATTTATTGATCGTAGTTAATGGTCGATGATAATATATAATTATTATTTTCGTAAACTAATCATTTATTATTTAATTATCACATATCAAATGATGGTATTTTTCATGCATGTGTAAACACAATTAATTAACGGATAGACAAATCAAAAATAACTAAACGAGCATTCTTCATGCGCCTTTCTCCTGCGTGCGTTACCCCGGGTCCGGGACCCCTATACATACGATTTTCACAATTTTGTTGTTGCAAATACCCCCTAAACGATTTGTGTAAATTTGCACGACTCGGTATTGTCTATTTTCCGAGTTTACTCTCCTTTGACAGTTTTCTCATCGCAAACGAAAAAGCAGGAGTGTGCTACAGAAACGTTTCCCCCGAAACATCCCTTTCGACAACCAGCCGTGTTAGAGTGTTTTTTTCGGTCAGTACCTACCTACTTATATCTATTCGAACGAATTTCTTACTTTTTATTTTTATCAAGCAATCATCTCAAGTGATATACCAGAATGAAGTGCAGCGGGAAGTCTTGAGGGAAGAATCCGCCCACCAGCAGTGCTAGGTCACTCTACTTTATAGGCTGCAGTAGCACTAAACAATTAATTTCGTCTTCGTACAACGTGCGACCTGTTGTATATAGCGTATGGTAGGTACATATATTAGTGTTAAACGTACATCATTTAATTTAATCACGCTACTATATTTGCCATGGATGAAAACAATAAATGTATATTGGTACCCTTTTATATTGTTGTACATACGAAATAAGAAATATCTCCAACATTTGGACTCGATTTCTCTACCCGTTCCCGTGCTTCAAGCTGGTTGAAAATTGAGATCGAAGGATATATTTTTAATTTTTTCGTTTATTTTAGTAAAAATTAAAACTAAAAAAAATGTCATTGGTTGTCAATCATAGATTCTACGATTCTACATTAAAAAAAAATGTGTATAATTTTAACCAAACCATTAGTTTCACAGTAAAATAGATAATAATTAAATAATACACATATATAATGTCAATAAGTTAGTCCTCCTTTAAAGGTTGCAGTCTTTAGCCAATACATTTTGCTTACAGCTTGAGTACTTTGTACGGTATAGTCCTGAACAACCTACACGAATAATCAATGAATGCAGTACAATTATTTACAAACTGTTTTCAATAAAAAATAATGTAATAATGTCATACCACGATGGTGTAAGGAAACTCCACTTAGACGACCGAACGTACGAAAATTATCTCTCCGACTGAATTACTGGCCGCGTATTGATTATACTTGTACGAATTACATTATTTCGACGGGCAAAACAAAGCATAATAATATGTTATAAATTATATGTATAAATTGACAGCACGATAATGTGGTGCGAGTTTGTCGAGTGTGCGTTTTTGGATTCTTGCAGCTACAGCGCCCTCATTTCAACGCGCCCATACAAATCGTGAGCTTAAGGCCTTCTACGGGGAGGGTGTAGCAAATCCCCTGACCCGTATTATCCCGAGTTATGCAAAATAATCGTCGCCGGAGTCGCGTTTGATCATCTGGTTCTAGCGGGTTTGTATAGATTTGTTTAGTAAAACGACGCCATTCAAACACGTTAATGCGTAGTGTACTTACAATCAAAAACAAACATGCATTTACAATGTCGTCTGTAACACATTATATTGTTGTACACATACTGCAATATATTCAAACATGTCACTGCAGCGCAGATGCCGTCATATTTATCAACATAATATTATAACTGATCGTGATTTATATAATATTTGAGTATAAATATGGTACGTTTGATTCATCTATTATTTTACGCACATAAATCGTACGCTTAGCATATATTAATATTATAATAATATAACATGCGAAGTCGAATCACTGAATAAATCGTTCTTTTTATGCGATAAAATATTTTTTTTTCCGGAGTTAAATAATAATAATAAAAAAAAAATACAATAACTGAGAAGGAGCTTATAATCATTGTATACTATATAAAATAGCGATCGCGAGTTTTATTTTCTCCGGTTTTTCGTGTACAAAATATATATAAGAATTATTATATATTATAACATGACGTACTTACTATAAATTATAGTTGCACATAATAATTTTTTACGGTTTTTATGGTATCAATGTAATATATAAAGAACACCTTATTCCGGTTGTGATGTTGCTAATGGTTTTTTTTCTATTATGCCTTTAGAGTTTAGATAAAAGATAATTATAATATAAGTAATTAACATTGAAATGTTTGCATAAATTATTATATAATGTCTTGGGTTGTCCTGAACTAATTGGACGTCTTAATTTTAGAATACATTTACCTAATGCTAGACAGAAATAACACATTATTTTACTTACCTAATAATTCAAAAAAAAAAATAATATGTCTCTATCCCCGTCTCATATTTTAATGTCTACTGCTATAATAATACATTAAATGATTATGATTTTTTTTCATTCGTCACTCTTTGAACCAATTCAGCTATTCTAGTTCGATGTATTCATTAATTAATATTGTTATTTGTTTGTTTATTTATTTTTTTTGTTTCTGATCTGTAATAATCACAACATCTCCTCCTCGCGTTTAATTATAGTTAATTGTATTTTTTCTGCAGTCGATTATACATACAACTGTTACTATTATGTTTTATTTCATTTAATCGTGTAAATTGAAATGTAATTCCGTAATAGAAATTATTATTATTATTATTATATTCTCACTCCCGCCGAATGCCGGCATTCGGAATAGCAATCCTTAAAATAATTTTTGTTTCGTGAGTGTAAAACGTTTAAGTATAATGTTTAACAAGAACGGCGTATATCCGACGTCGAAACGAAAAAACTTTGACAACAGGTGGAGGCCGAACATTTCGTAATTTTTTTTCAACCCAATACCGTGTGACGTCTTCTGCGTGTTTAAGCGCCCCGATAGCTATATACCTACACACAATACAATGTTCTACATAAAATACAGTATTTTTTATCACATACAATGTGCATAAATATATATATATATAGACGCGAACGCAACCCTATCACGTGGTGGGCTCCTCTCGAGTCTACTGCTACGCGCGACGCTCCGGTAAACATATTATTATTCTCCTTTGGGCAATTAAAGAAAAATAATCGGCAGTCAAGTTTTGAAGTCTATATATATATATATAGGACTCTGGAGTTGGGACAAAACAAAAAATATGTTTGTTTTTTTTCCTCACGAGTATTATTGCATTGTTGTTGTCACAGACATGCGGTTGCTTTCACGGCCCATTACGTTTTTCCTTTATCGCCCCGAGCACCATTATTATATTTATATAACATAATATATTATAAGATTATATGAATAATAATGTACATTATTATTTATTATAATACGGTTCTCGCGTGGTTTTTTCCACGCCGGGCCGCCAGTTTTTGTCCGTTAAGACTTTTGAAACAAAGTATAAGTATACGGCCTGCAACGAATTCAAAAATAATTTCGACGCGTCTGCGATCGTAATTGTTTTTTATTCCGTTGTTTGGGAGGAGTCCAACCAATTTTCATATTAATTTAATGCACTGCGTTACGCGAGTGCACGTATATTATACGCAAGTTAAATAATAATAATAATAATAATAATAATTGTCGAGGCGTGTTTCTAAAGTTTACCGTAGACACTAAACAAGAAAACGATATTTAATTATACGCACTTTTATAAATAGTCATCATACATATTCCCGTTTCCCGATCCGTCGTACAACCGTAACGAAGGTAAAAGGAAAAAAAAGCACAGTTCAATCTTTTTAATACCGGGACCTAAGTTTCCCCCGAAAAATCTTTCGCGACCCACATTGTTTCACCTATCAACAATTTGTGGAAAACAAAATTTGTATTATATAAATATGTAGGTATACATTTTTATTAGGTATTTAGTTTCTTTACAGGTTTATAATTAATATGAATAAATATATAATTAATATAATTAAAATGTACTTTTTATAATGAGGTACCTAACATAAATTTCTTGGAATCTATATAATTCAAAAAAATGTTCCCGACCCACCAAAAATTGACTGACGACCCACACTTTGAGAAACGCTGCCGTACGTAGTATACGCGCCATCATACGCAGCATCATTGTTACGAAATAATAATAATGATTAATGAAATATGTATATTATTTTCTCATGTTATTGGATTTATTATTTTCATAAAGCGCAAGTGGTAGGTATGCCTATAATAATAATTATAATCTGGAATGACACGTGGGCGTTTAATATTTATAGCGTAAAAGCTTAACATCTCTCTTATTATGGCTTGACCCCGATCGCGAGCAACGTTAGTCGATATTGGAATAAGGCAAAGTGTAGAATATTATGGCCATAATATGATTAAAAAGGTTATCGGAAAAATGATATTGCTGCTTTGTTTATAGGTAGGTGAACGCACGAACGTGTGATTGTAGAATAAAAATATTTTACGCGGTTTAAGGGAAAAAAACATATTATATTTTACAATAAACAGTAAAAACTACGTCTGATAAGACGTGCATATATATATGCGTGTATTACGTACCTAATTTATGGGCAACCGTGTAACACTGTTTATTAATTCATTAGGTAGGTATATCATATTATAAACAGACATTTTTAAACGAGATTAACCATACAGTTAAAAATAAATATATATAGATACCTACCAATAAGCGTTTTTTTGTAAAAATTTAATTTTACGTTAATTTGCTTCTCTGCTTTTCTAGTAGCCAGGAATAAATAATAATATTCCGTTATAACTATATATAACCGTTATTCTTGGTTTAAATGTCTAATTTCGTTTAAATTTGAACACAACATTTCTAAAAACAAAAATATTTGTGTTCATTTATTTTTTAAGCTTTTTTGGTTTGAAACTTCTTGGTTGAACTTCTTACGTGGAACTTTGTTTTGAATTGTCAATTTCAAGCTATACAAATTGGACGTTTTATAATTTTTTAACTACAAAATAATTTGAACATTTTGAATTTTTATAAATGTTGTCAACATTTGAACTTTTAATCCTTATAAAAAAAAAATATGCCTATTTATTTTTAATATTTTATTTTGTCAATGTGCGAAGAATGAAGAAGCTTATCCTAAATTTTCAAGTTTTTTCAACAAATACAATTTTATATTGACACTCAAAAAAAAAAATTGGTAATTTTAAATGTTTGTATAATAAATAGCCAAAAACGAATCAAGATATTTTGAAAATGTTATGGTACATATGAAATGTTATTATAGAAATCCAGTGAAAATGTCATGTACTGAAAGTCATTTTTCAGAGTTACACCAAGAACCAAAATCGATTTTGTCTAACACCTATTTTGAGTGAATATTCTCGTTTTTCTTTAATTTTTTCACTGTTTTTCTCAGCGCTTTTGAAAATTACAGTAAATTTTATATTTTGGCTTCCTGAATGTTGCAACTAGATTCATTTTTCTACTAGAAAAGATACTGAAATTTAAAATATAAGAATTATTTTAACTACTTATCGTGTATACAAAAACAAAATTATAAATAATTGTAAAATCAATACATTTATCACTCCTCTCAGAATCTAAAACGAAAAAATATATTACTCGTATATAATATAATTTATATTTCAAGTCATAAAATAAACTATTATAACGTGGGAATTTCATTTTTTGTTGTAAATACTAAGTTATTACATAATATGTGTAACCTAAAAGCGCTAAATGTATTTTTTTTACTTCCTAACGACTGTTGAAAATTTAATTAATACATGGTATAATATACATAATTTAATTATTTCGAGGATTTATTTCCAAAGTAGTTTTTTAACCTGTTGACTAATTAACACTACTACAATAAAACGTATAATAAAGGAGTAGGGGTATTTATTTTTTTTAATAATCATATTGATCGTTACACAATTAAATTATTTTGAACTCGTACATGTACCGAAACGTACAATTGTCTTTCTCTGAATAGAAAAATTATTCAAATATATATTATTCACTGCAGTGTTACCAGTCCATATTTACTTGTATTTTAAAAATATGAAATAATAATATTAATATAATATTTAACGATTCTTATTTGGATAGGATAAAATCCTTTTTAAAACAAAAATGCAGTGAAAAGAGAAAACTGTCACGGACACACCGACTGGTTATTACAGTGATAATACGTAATCAAGACATATCACATATCAAACATACTCATTTTAGATGTATCCTTCAAAAAATTATGGAATCATTCAGATTGAGATTTTTAGAATTTTTAAATATATCAGATGATTTTTCACTAAAAATGGATGTGTAACTAAATAAAATTTTTAACAAATAGTTCCTAAGTTATCACGATAATTGCAGGATTATAGAAGAAGTGGGATTTATGGTTGTTTGAACATTTTAGTAATCATAGTGGTTAACATTAATCTATTAACATTTTATAATTTGTAAAAATTGTATATAATATCCACTTAAATTACATGCGTTTAGGCATTTTTTATTTGATAAAAAGCCATTAGATATTAAAGGTTATTATCCTTATCACACAAAGTTTAATAACTTAAAAACCCCTTAGGTATTTGAAATTACAAATTTAGATTTACCGATTTTTTTCAAAAATTATTTTGAGTAACGACTAATAGTAAAAAAAGATGGTTCTCGTTCGAAAATGGTTTAAAAAGTCTGAATACTAAAAAAAAAAAAAAATACACGGTCTTTAGGTACCTGTATATTTAATTATATATATTAATCATCCATTAAAGTATAGTAAATAAAATAATACAATAAAGTATATTGTGAGCCTGCAGGTGATGAATCACCATGTACAATATTTAGTTTGTTATCGACCCTGCAACGGTCCGCTTTCAAAATCACACATAAATCGTCTAGAACGGAAAACAATGATAACTTAACTATTTAGTCGTTTATAACGCGTGTGATCGGTGAAATGGAAGAAGTAACACTAACTATACACACAGGTATTGTCTACATTAATATATTATAATATCTTCCCTCTCGGATTCCGGACGAACCCACTGGTTTATTTTCTTCGTCGTCGGTTTCTAAAAGTGCAGTAAAAACCTGCAACGAGTATATTTTTATCACCCCACCGCCGCCGACGACGCTTCTGTGGCAAACCGATATTTTTACGAGTCCGCGTCGAGTGCGTGCGTGTGTGTTATTGAATCGTCAGACTCGTTAAAAACGACTATATAAGAGGGAAAATACTATACAAACACACACACACACACACATAAATGAGCTATGTACATATGAGTGAGTGAGTGAGTGAGTGAATGTGTGTGTGTGTGTGTGTGTGTGTGTGTGTGTGTGCATGTGCCAGTGTCGGAAGGGGCCGCGGGGGAGAAAACATTAAAAAAAAACTCGTCATTGCTTTTTTGGCCACTGACATATTACGGTCTAAATAAAAGTTAACAGCCCACCGCCGCCGCCAGAATCTCGTTTTTTCCCCCCTTTACTTCGACGCGTCTTTCTGGCGGCTGCTGTCGGCGCTGTATCAGCCGTATTATCGCCGCCGCCGCAGCAGCAGCAGCCGCCTCGTCCTTCGCCAGGACCAATGCTGCTGATGTTGTGGTGTCGATAATCATCTTCGTTCGAGGAAGTTTTTATTACACCTCCGCGGTCGTCCTCGCCCTCGCCCGCAGACTGTACAGGTGGTCGTCCAGAGGAAGCATTTACATAAACCTTGTGTGTTATGTATATATTAATAGTACATATATATATATGGTGTGAGACCGATATCACTGCAGCGCACACAAGAGAGACATGATGTGCACTGCAGAGATTAATTACAAACGATATACCTACACGCACCTACCCGTATTTATTGAGTACGACTATTTCGTCTCTGAGACGACGACACATCGAGGAGAATATCGGAATATTGAATTAACAATTCCCAACAAGACCTCGCGATGCGTAATGTATAATATTATTATATTGATGTATCTACTACATGATATGTCATATATATACTATTTATAGGTATGCACTAAACCAGCTGTTAAGTGTCTACGCGCTTGATAATATAATATACATATTATATTAAAGAAGTCAGTAGAATAGTCACGGGGGGGGGGATGTGAAATTTCTCCCGAGGAAACATGAAGAGGCAAAGTTATCAAGTCCGTTTTGTTTCCAAGCCTCCCGGCTCTCTCCAAGATGATAATGTCTAGATATGCGTATTGCTCGTATTGTTTGGAAGTAAATGATTACGAAAATATAAAATGTAAAAACACGTATATTACATTATAATATTGTCGAACCTATCGCAGTAATTCTCATTGACACTAGCTTTCCTATATATATGTATTATATATAATAATTAAATTAAAATAATATATTATATTATTATAATACACAGGATGATTCTACAACCATGCTCACTCCCATTTTTTCCTTTCATAATGATTTTATTCAAATTCTGATTTTCGGAATTTTTAAATATACTCAAAGGCCATATTTTCAAATTCTTAAATTTGTTCCTACTTTATAAGGAGTGTTCTGTGATAATACAGACTTCTGTTTTTCAAATGAGAATCCCCCCCTCTCTTTTACTGCAACTTAATTAGTGTATAATTTTGTTGAAAACTTAAATGTAGGTACCATATTCAAAATTCAAATGAGTAGTTTCTGAGTTATTAAAATGTCTGTATTAAGGATAATAATAGTCCTTAACACTGGTTTTACATAAGTATAAAATAGACTTAAAATTGGATCTAGTATTTGTTATACTTGGGCCAGTTTTACAAATTATTAATATTGATATAGATTATAATATTAATGACTGCAGTTTTGCAAAATCACCATGCCCACATAATATATCATAAGCTACGGACCTTTTATCCTTAGAACATAAAGTTAAATAACTCAAAAATTACTCTTACGAATTTTGATTCTGATACGTCAAACATTTCAGAAAAATTATCTGCTGTATAATTTATAGTCGAATAAGGTGTTCTCATTTGAAAAACATAAGTTTGTATCTCCACAGAACACTCCTTAAGTACACAGGACACTCCTTAAGTATTACAAACAATCTTAAGCATTTGAAAATACGGTCTTAAAGCATATTTCAAAATATTAGAGAAATAACTGATTTTGAATAACTGCATTATTGAAGAGAAATAAGGGGGTTGAATAACCCTGTATTTTACATAATACTTTAGTGGACTACTGCAGCTCAATGTACACTACATGTAACTCAACATTTTCTAAATGGTTTGGATTCGTGGCTGTTTGACTACAGGTGTTTCCGAGAGTGGAGAGCCTCAAATTGTATAACCCCTATTGGTTACACTGTCGGTCAACAATATCTGAAATGATTACATATCGTTCCACAAGTATTATGCTCTCGTGTGTACCTATACAAATAATTACGGTATAATTATAACATTACGTCGTGTCTGTATTGCGCATAATATTTATTATTAATTAATTATAATATACCTATTTTAATAGCTGCAGCACCACCGTAGACAGCGCTGACCACGGTCGGTCCGACGCGCAGTTTGGGAACCATCGCCACGTTCGCGTACACCGGCTGCACAGCGATTATATTATAGACACATACATATTATATCGTGTATAACTACCGTTCATTTATGGTATACATGGTAGTAGTGCAGCCGCCGAGATTAATTGCCAGGTAATTGGTTCGCGCACCTATGCGTCCGGACACTGTTGCCGCACGGGCACAGCTCTCTCGTAAACAATTTGTAGTCGTCGCCCGACCACCCTCCGACACCCATCAGCACTGCCCGGTACACGTGCTCGTATATGTTCACTCTGCGGTGAGTATAATAGTATTTATTATATGGTTGGAAGACGAGCGACCGGGAAGACGACGGCAACGATACGATGCGAGTATGACCGAATTCGTTCCCGTTCGAAAAGGGTAATTTTTTGCAGGTCGAGCCGAATTGGTTGGGTTCCGCGGTCGAATAGTAATAATTTTCGTTTTCCGAGCATTCTTTTGCAATAGTAAATCATCATATTATTCATGTATGATTAGTACGAAATATGAATGTACACTCCATAGCTTATTATACAATACAATGGCAATAAATTATTGTTGTATTGGCGTTACATTAAATTGCAAAGTAATGACGCGAGGAAACTCACCAGCAAACGGGAAAAAAATTACTGATACTCGGAAAACCGTATGACTGAGTACATTAAATGAGAAACTTAAGCGAATTTAATATTCGAAAAAAATTCGCTGCAAATAATGTATTTGTTTAACATTGTTTCATATAATATTATATTTTATTATTTTTATAATTATATTTCTTTTTTTTTTAACACGTATAACCGCACATTTTTAACCATTTTTGACTTTTAAGTTGACAGTCCTAATCCTGTAAAATTGAGAAGGAAAATGTGCGTAGTTAAAGGAGAAACAATTTGGTATACCAGCAGCCGATATAATAATATTATTTTTACTGTGGCGGAGGGGGAGGGGCAAAGTCCATCGATTCTGCAGTATATTATGCTGTTGCTGCAGCTAGTTTTGAAATGAACTCACCTCATCACCTACACAATTTTATCTGAGATCGTACTCAACACAAAATATTTTTTTTAGATAATATGCTCTAATATCATAATGTAATTATTTATTTCTGTGCACGTCGCCAAAACTATAGTACTATTTATCTATATTTTATTTAAAAAAAATTATATTAAATATCTAAAAAGATAATATCAACTTCAAATTAGGTAATAGGCCTTTGAACTTTAATACTAGAATATAGACGCTTCAATTTCGAGTTCGCTTAGGGAAATTTTGTTTACGGTTCATTAGATGGACGGAGACAGTATACTTATATATAAACGGGTATCACGTAGTCTTACTAATTCCTAAGGGCTAAGATTATATTTCATACCATTGTGCATTAGCAACAACAAGTTAGTTCTTGAAATAATGTGAAATCGATTTCTACCCGTAAAAAAACACTATGAATGAAGCCACAGACTACCGTCGTTTTTCGTCATTTTAATATAAAAAATTGTAACACAATTTCAAATATTCTACTTATATAAACAATAAAATAATACTTGATAAATAATCTACAGATTAAAAAAATAATAATATGACATTGCAGGCACCTGCAGCTACCGATATATATATATATATCTGTTCAACACACATAATAGATAGTTTCGCAAATATATTTTATCTCGAACAAAAAGAAAAAAAATTAAATTGGGTCCAAGTATCATTGCCGTGAATTTGAAGTATGAAATAATAAATCAATACAACTTTTCACTATTGTCATGCCGATGATAAATAATAACATAATGTATTGTCTTGTACAAAATCGGTCAAAAATATAATATTAAACGTTTGGCGACGTTTATTATAGAAAACAGCATAAATGATAAAACCGGATTTTTAAAATAATTCCTATCATGTTTCATAAATGATATATAACAATATATTACACATCGAAGAATGACATGTAGGTATACATAATAACGTGTAGTATTTTTACTTTTATATCTATTCAACAGATATTGTTAATATTTTTTATCTTCACTAATTATTTTTTCATGGATGTTCAGTAGTAGTGCATACAATGTTTGAATTTAATTAAAAATTCGAGATTTCACGAATTTAAAAATTATGAACAGATAATATTATAACAATGATAATCAATTAGTAGATTCCTGCTAATTATACCATTTACAGATAAACTTGATAATTTTGTTTAGTCGTAATGCTTTAAATACTTTTTTTTTTTATTATAATTGATCAGAAAAACATTGGCTTCTGAGTAAATGAGCAATTACTATGATATTTACACAAGATTGGTTTTAACATATTTTAATTTACATATTTTTTTAAACAAAAATTCTATGGTTGAATTAAATTGAATTTTATAAGTAGTTTACTTGTTTCTTTTGGAAAATTAATTAAGTTTATTTTTGATTGAAGATCCTATTTCGGAACCTGGACCAGTGGCTTATCTAAGACCTCTTGTGAAATGTGCTGTTTTTGTTTTTATTTTATTTTTTATTTATCCTTAATCCTGATACAATTATTGTATTCTCGTATTTTCAGTGTTTGGTGATGAATGATTATGTTAAAGTACGCAGCTTTTAATTTTCGTGAATAATTGGTGTATTTTCGGTACATGCCCGGCATATCCTAAATACAACCTATTTTTTTTCATTTGATTACCGATTAAACAAACTAACTTTAAACTAAATTTAAGTAAAACATTATCTAATTATATGATTTGTTTCACGCTTAGGAACTCCATGTACATAGTTTAAATAGGGTTTTAATGCACCGGTACATTGATTTTTTTTCTTTTTAAATCTTGAGGTATTGATTACTTTTTAAAATAATAGTGAACTATTTACGGTTCGTAGCAACTTTCGTAATTAATACGAAATTCGTATAAGCCTGATATTATTAGGATGGACTCAGCCACTTGGGTGCGTATTTTATACGAAATGCATGTTTTACAATTTATACTTTTCACGGCACATAGCATGTTTCTAACAAAGTTAACGTTTCGTCTAAAAAAAAATCGAGTTAAGTACTATAATATGGTGTGACGAATAATTAGGTTATATTATACTTGTATTCGCATAACATACACGATATTATAAATTATAATAAACTTAATATAATGTAGTTGTTACGACAGCGCAGTAACTGTTGGAATGTATTAAAATACGCTCTGAAAATTATTTAATATACATATTAGAAAATATGGTATATATACCGAGGCGCATCACTCTTTTTCACATATTATTAAGGTGATGTATAATTTTGTAAACGAATAACAGACGACGACGACAATCCGACATAAACACGCAAACACGCGAAAGAAAAAGAAACAAAGATTCGGTTATTAAATCGATAAAAAATCAATAACTACTGTGTTTAATTTTCCCTGGCATTAATCAACTAAACTTCGGTGCAAAGATTTAACATCTTTAAAATTGTTATAACAGATATCGTCGATCATACTAGGTATTGTTTAACAGTGGGAATTGAAAGGTTTTCACACTATTGTAACAATACTATAATGACGAATCCCCATCTCGTGAAAATCAATAAATAAATCGTGAAGCTAATTATTATATTAATGTACAATACCTGTACATATAGGCTAACATAATCTTTTATTTGCTGTCGTCATTTTTATAATTTATAATATCGTATGAACATCCCAATGGCCTTTGCCGCCGCCGGTCAAATAAAACGAACGAATAAAATAAAATAACTACGCCCAATACATCGAGACGCGTGATCGATATAATAATATATTATATATCGTTATGGATGTTTGAGAAATCGTCGGAGTCGCGTACCCCGGCCGATATACGCATAAACACATAATATTATTATTATTATTATTATTATTATTATTATTATTATTATTATAGATTTTTCAGACGCTGCACCAATGAGTTATTACGGCAACATACCGAATTTGGACATGAACGGATCAAAGTACGGTGAAAGTCATAATGACCATTTAAGGGTCGAAAATCGCGAGCCACCGCACACGCGCACCGCACGTCGAAACGCATCCGAACTCTTATGAGTTATATGTTATATTGCCGCGAGATGCTCAAACGTCAAACTGCAGTGCACAAGAGAGGTATAATAACCGATATCGTAAAACCTAGGTTAGTGTGCGCGTGTGTGTGTGTGTGTGTGCGTGTGTGTGTGTGTGTGTGTGTGTGTGTGTGTGTGTGTGTGTAATATATGTTTTATATACCGTTCTCGCGGTCGAGCGAATAAACCGTATGATATGGTATACAACACTGGATAAAATAATAATAATAATAATATAAAATATTATAACATATCGTCGTCGTCGTCGTCGTCTCGTAGATAATAAATTACTGTCGAATAAATTACACACCGGACTGTCGCGGCGCGACGATTCCTCGGATCAACTTTTATTACTCGTTTGCTCGTATAATATTAGTAATAATAATAATAATAATTCTATATCATATTATATTATACTGGCAAGGCCGTATTTAGTGCGGGCGTTATACGCGGGCAGGTCGCGGGCACGTGTTCGGGGGCCGAAAACGATACGAGTATACATATAGGTAGATTGAGAAATATACGGTTAAATACGAAACACGAAATGTTTATTTTTAAAATAATACAATAAAGTATATTGTGAGCCTGCAGGTGATGAATCACCGTGTACAATATTTAGTTTATTATCGACCCTGCAACGGTCCGCTTTCAAAATCACACATAAATCGTCTAGAACGGAAAACAATGATAACTTAACTAATTTAGTCGTTTATAACGCGTGTGATCGGTGAAATGGAAGAAGTAACACTAACTATACACACAGGTATTGTCTACATTAATATATTATAATATCTTCCCTCTCGGATTCCGGACGAACCCACTGGTTTATTTTCTTCGTCGTCGGTTTCTAAAAGTGCAGTAAAAACCTGCAACGAGTATATTTTTATCACCCCACCGCCGCCGACGACGCTTCTGTGGCAAACCGATATTTTTATGAGTAATAATAATAATAATTCTATATCATATTATATACTGGCAGGGCCGTATTTAGTGCAGGCGTTATACGCGGGCAGGTCGCGGGCACGTGTTCGGGGGACGAAAACGATACGAGTATACATATAGGTAGTTTGAGAAATATACGGTTAAATACGAAGCACGAAATGTTTATTTTTTGCAGACGATGTCGCTGTATTGTGATATTTATTTTTTAATCGGATCGGAAGTACTCGATGATAAATTCCGCGAGCGAAAAACAAATTACTCAAAACACATCATTTTTCACGCATTCATATAATATGATATCTATTTACACATTGACCGTTATGTTTTTTAAAAGGCTTTTGCGTAGTAATAAATGTAAAACGGTTTGAGTTATAATTGAACATCGCTGGTAGAGAAAACTTGTAGGAAACTGAAGAATTTCCATCACCTCTCAATTCTGAATCAATTGGGTCGTGTAATATAGTACGTCATATATTTAGGGGTGGTACAGTACAATATATGCATGTAACACTGCGCCTATAAATTATAATTTAAATACTAACACAAAACTATAATATGGTATATGCATCTGTTTTTTGACGTAATTTATTTATTATATTTAGGTACGTTGAACCAATCGTTAAGTCACTTATCGCCGAACCTAGCTTACAAAATACACACGGCAAGCCACAAAATAGGTTTTGTAAAAAAAAGCGTCGGTGGCAATGACTGGCACACGTACTGAATATTAATAAATTATACTGTGCAAATATTGTAAATATACATATATATACGTATAATGTATATAGGTAACGCATGACTATATATTATTATATTATAATATACGTTCCATCAACGGGAATATCGTTAAATTGTGTTTGTTAATGTCAGCCGTTATATTATCCAACTATCACTACATCACCAAAAAAATTGTATTTGAAAACAATATAATTTATAGGCATGTCGTATTTTCGTCAATATTGTTTGTCTGCAGGCAAATCAGAATGTTACATGCTATACATTGGAATTATTGTAAATATAGGTCAAAAAATCAAAAGGTCAAAAATCCATACAATATAATATTTTGAGTTATTCTTATGTTTTAGCCGTAATTTTAATCTAGTCACCAAATACCCCTCACACACAGATTTCCGACAAACACCACCACACCGTATAATAAATACGAGAAATAACAATTTATTATTTCATTCAATACCTCATCGTAATTTTATTCGCGCGATTTATTAAATCAGACTCGTATTTATTGATTTATATACGATTAATTAACAATAAAGATTAATGGATTGTTCTGCGCATGTAATAATAGTGATTGTCTTTCGAATAATATAATAATCACTATATTACAGCTATTACTCACGATCATTTAATTACTATATATATAGTAAACACGCGCGTGCAATGATGCACTTGTCCGACCATACGGACAGACATACAATTTTATTATACGACTTTCGGTGGCCCGAATCGATAAACCTTAAAAAAAAAAAAAAACGTCCCTCAGCCGCAGGACGTCGGATGACATAATTAAGTTGTCCGTGAAAATTACCGTCTGATTTCACGCTGCAGTACAAAATACTTCAACTATATGATATCACGCTCGTATATAGATTTTTTTACAATTTATTTCATTCGCCCATAACATTATAATATTATTAAATGCTTATAATGACAAAACTAATAATAATTAATAATCATAACGTTAACAACACGCGTTAACAATATACTATACTACTAGGTATTCAAAAAACGGATTGGTGTTTGCGTGTATGATACAGCTAGATAACGCATAAAGTTATTATGATTTTTTTATTTTATTACACGTTCGACACGTAATTTGTGCACAAACTACTCTTACATTATCACTAGTACTATACGAGTATACTTTTGACAATTTGGCGTGTTTCCGGGATTTTATTATCGAGTGTCGAGAGTGCTAGAGCGAATTCGACTTTAACCTATGTGCGAGCATCGACTAAAATCGTTTTGTCTTCTATTTCAAAAACGATGATGCGATTTCAACAATCGTTGCCTGATAATCGCTCGACGTCGTGTTCGGTTGTTCGTCGTTTACAGATTTGTTCCTCTCGCATGTTATAATATATTATTGCGGATATCAGTCTTTATATTAATTATTATACTTACTCCAAAGTCCGAGCTCAATGAAATTAGTGTTATATAATATTTATATTTTAAGCCTTTTATAATACACTATTAGCTTTGTTTTGACGATGGTCTAAAATTATACACGTAATTCGAGACGATTTGGTGGGGCAATGATATTGCTCTCCGGAGATTTTCGTCAAACACTTCCCGTCATCCCGAAATTTACTGCTGCCGATGAACTTAATGCATGCCTGAATTCGTCGTTTTTGTGGCGGCATGTCAAGAAGTTGAAATTGACTACGAATATGAGAGTTGCGTTGCAGAACGACCCATCGGCTGCTGAATTCTCGATACAACTGCTGGCGCTTGGCAATGGCCAACCTAACCTTACTCTTATTTTTCGAATGGTTACAATTATAGTAAATATTGGTTATGTTATTATAGGTAATATTATTGTTGTGATATATTCTGGATTTTTTCGAATTTGTTATTGTATCTTTCATTAATTCCGGGGTACTTGGCTCAATTAATGATTTAATGTCCTTCCACACATATACATATCGTGGTGAGGACTCAGTAGTAACGTTAGAGTCAGAGTCAGAGTCTTTCAATCCCTATAAAAAAAAAAAAAAACATTGAATATTAGATTTTCTCGTATTTTACTAATTTAAAAACGGAGAGGTTCAACCGGGGAGGCAATTTATTTTACTATGAATATAGAGGGAGAAAAGCAAACAGTTTTTGCTATGTGTGTAAGTTTAAGTAGTTTAAATAAAGGGTTTTAAGTTTTTACGTCGTTGCTTATATTTGGTGTCACCTTGTTACGTTTGAGTCGGATCTGAAATCGATTAATTTATGATCGTTGAGGACAATGGTACTATATTTCGCATTTCTATCTACCTTTGATAACAAAACTAAAACCGGTTAATTCAAGGTCTTTTTGTTACTTAATCAAAGGTAGATGTATATGGATTGAAAAATACATGTACGGCAATAATTAAAACACCCTTAAATGTTTGTGCAACTGCTACGGGAGTACGTAGTATTAATCGGTTCTATCCCCGTTTTTAAAATTACAGGGAGATTGAAAAGCGTTGGTCCACGACTATCCCGCTTGAGCGATCAGATTTGTGGGTGCTTCCTATCCCTGTTTTTAACAGTTACAGGGAGATTTAAAAACGTTTATCCACAACTTTTCCGCTTAAAAATTCGCTAAAAATTAGCAAGAAAAATATTACAGCTGGATTATTAATAAATAACCAGATTTCAATTATTTTGCTATTGGAATGTAAACTTTCAAAGAAAATTATTACACTAAGTTTAGAAGAATGGTTCACACTTATGTCTGAATCTAATTACAATTCAATTATTAATAATTTGCACACCAAATGTAGACGTGTAAAAATAACTGATAACTTTTCATATTCAATCAATGTTAATCATAGTTTAATATTACCTTACATATAAACGACAATAAATTACATTAGTTTGACAAACATTGACTTCGCCCGTCTCAAGCAAATACAAAATTTGATCTAGTCGACTATGACATTGGCCGTAGTATTAACATACTTACTTACCCTAAATTCAAATTTAACAAACTCTACACCCAACGCCTCAGCCCACTAGGCCATGAGCATTGAGCCCACAAGTTATTTAATTGATATTTGCGCATATAAGTTGAAATAACGAAGAATAAAAAAGAAAAACTATGATAAAAAACGAAAACTGAATAAAATATCTTTTTTAGTAAAAATTTTCCCGGGGACGACTATGCAATCGCAAGCAGAAAAGTTGTGGATAAACGTTTTTAAATCTCCCTGTAATTTTAAAAACGGGGATAGAACCGAATAATACTACCTACTTACGGGCCTAGAAGTTTGTCTTACAGACGTACAAAATACATTTTCAGTTGTGACTTACCAGTATCGATTCCGATTTTCTCCTGTCCTCAAAATGTATGACAAGTATCAAGTATGAGTAACAAACAAAATATAATTATTACAAAAACACCATTTAAAATTTTGGAGTACATATTATTAGTGTTTTCTTTTATTTTGATATCTTCTTCAATCTATAACATAAGAATAGACAATAGTTATTAATTATTATTATTTTCACTCAAAAACTTCTATGAAACTTACTTGTACGGAACACGATTTGTCGATGTAAATTGTCTAATGTCTATACTACAAACAATTGAATTTAATTGATATTTACTTATATAATAATAATTCAGGTTGCCATGTTCCTAATATTTGTTGTTAGCCAGTTAAATAAGGTTGTTTGAGCAATAATACTACTAACATATTTTTTAATGAGTGTATATTATTATATATATTTTTTTTTTTCAATCAACATTTTCGAAGGACTTATAAGGTAAGGGAATGAATAGGACTTAATACACAACGTTATTATTTAAATAAATATACATATATATTTTATTTACAATTTAAAGCTTTAAACAAATTTTTATCTTCATGTTAATAGAAGTTAATAGAAATCGTAGCAATGTGATTTAAATTTCATACTAAGGTGCTAAGAAACTGAGCATATCACTCATTCTCTAAAAGGTGTGATGAGGAGTAATATGTTATGTAGTATACTATACACTCAATGTATATCATGTTTTCATGATATTTTAGAAATTATCAACACATATTATGTAATATAACGCCTAAAGTTTAATATTATTACTAACGGAATAGTTAATATATATCACATTAAGATACGAGATTTCATTTGAGGGGGTGCATATAATTATCCAACAGACATACCTGTATATCGAACCTACACAGACTGAGAGAAAAATGGTATGTAATTTTTTTATTTTGTTTTGTTTCATGTTAGGAAATAATTCTATCCCCATAATTAATGGTTTATAACTACTTTTATAGTTAGAAGAATTGACGGGTGACACCACTCCAGACGTTTCAACGTGTAGGAAAATCATGAATTCATCGTCAGAGAGTCGGGAGATGAGAAACTCCATAATATTCGATCTATAAACGTGGAATGGTAAACTATTTATTGGCTAATAGGAGGGAACTATATCGTAATAATAATTATTCCTTAAACTATATCAGGAGTGGTACGTCAACGAATCGATGTGTGTATTAAAAAATGTGCACACGTACGCATACCGCTCCTGATAAGAGGTGAATTAATATCTATCGTGAGGAAATTAATAAAGAAATAAATTTAAAACTGGGTCCTGCCTCTTCGATATTAACAGATTATCATTTTATTCGCGATACTCGGAGATTACTTGATGTTCAACTGGCTGTCACGCTAGCCGATGCACTTGTATATTCAAATAAGCGGTGGGGTTATTTATGTAATAAACGCTCCTTCACCCACCCACAATATCCATTCGAATATATAATTTTTTTAGAAATATACCCATCAATTAACTATGCGACAAATAAGTTTATAATAAATAATTGTTTTAAAATATAATCTATTTGTTAATTAATTCATAAGTATTTAACATAATTTAGTATATAGTTGAAATTTATATATATATATATAATTTATAATTTCTATTAATCCACATTATCTTAATAATCATCCTATTGTATATTTTTAATACCTTTAACATTGTTAAAAAAATAATATATTACGATATTTTTATATTTAGTTGATATACGGTCCATAACATGTATTGTAAAATCGATTGAATTGTTTTAATTATATTTATATTATGATGAGCCACGAGAATATATACTCAATGTTGTACGTACGTACAGCCTGAAATAGGTATTGGTATACATTTTTTTTTTATATTGTTTATCAGAGAGAGAGAAAATATAATATGATGATTATGGCATGTTTAATAAGCATTAAAATCATTGATAAATATTACACTTATAATATATATATATACGTTTGTATTATATTATGTGCATCTATAATAATACAGCGTATTGCAACATATATTATATACAAACGATAAGTGTTTCCGATTTAAATTGTACAAGTCTAATGAAATATTATTTACAATCTTATACCATAGAAAGAAAAAAGACATAGCCCTATTTATAATTATAATTTAGATAAACTTATGAAAAGGATAATAGTGCTTAAATAAGCCTGGATGAATATGAAATATTATTTGTAATTATATACATATATGCTCGTATAGGTACATTATGCATATTGTTTGAAAAAGTAGTGTATGTCAAAACTCAAAAGAACTATGATTGTTAGTAATTTAGTTGGAGATAATATGTGTAATGGTTTGAAAAAATGCATCAATATAGCTTATAAAAAATGTAATTTTCTCGGAGCATGCTTATTTTTAATTATAATCGGTGATTATTATATCGGTTTAAAAAAAAAAATAATGACACCACGATGTTATAGATAATCATTAATTTGTAATTATTATATCTAAATTTTAAGTACATCTTAATAAAATAAATGTGATGGAATTACATTTTTCCATAAGTCTACCATACAAAATCCTGGTTGTGCTACACTTTTTTCCCGTAAATGTTGGTATAAATTGCAGTATGGGTACTTATACAGTATAGGTAATAGGTACTTACATGCAATAACTGTATATTTTGCTGTGAATCACTGATTTTATTATCTTATTTACACCAAAGTGATGAACCTTTAAATATAATAATAATTTATTTTGCTACAGTAGTATAATCATAAGCTATTTTTTTAACATAACTATACAATTTAAAATATTGCAGCACCCCCGCGAGCAGAGCTTGTGCTGGGGGAGCAATTCTAAAAAATATAAAAACGAATAAAAACACGAGTGTGTATACACACTTATGTATTGGCAACAAAACATCATAACTACCAAGGCAATACCGCTATAAGACCATATATTATACGATCAACCCTTTCCCCGGGTCTATGGGCACCGGTTGTCTGAGACGCAAGACTCCTGTTTTCAGTACCCGAACGGTTTTTAAAAGTCAAATCTCAACCGGAACCGAAAAAAACAAAGGTCGTTCCGATCCCTGGACCGTGTGCAGTACTATGTGCACGGACAACGTGTCACTACACGCGTGTAGGCACGTAGGCTGCACATATATATAGGTGCATTGATTTACATCCGACTCGCAGTTCCTCCCGCGGCGGCGGTGGCGATGGTGACCGGCCATGTTGGATTTTTAGACGGGAACGCACACTCACGCACACACACACACACACACACACACACACCCACACGCACACACGCACACGCACACACACACATACACACACACACACGCACACACACGCATCACATCCGCACCGACGCGATAACACGTTATAAAAGTCTGTCGGCTGCATGTGTTGCGCATATGCTCTGCAGGTCGGCGGCACGATAAATACGACGAGCACAAGTACATAGAGGCCCACTCGCACACGTATGTGTATACTCATTATACGCGCTCAAATACACACATGTACACATACCACGCGTATATAGGTCCTTCTATAGGTACATATATATATATATATATATACTTGGTAGGTATCGTATATATACATATATATATATATATATGGAATAGCCGAATAGGTGTATAATATCGCCGTATATCGCGTGATGGTAAACGTATATCATACGAGACGAGGACCCCACAACGATCGTCGCCGAAAATCCCTTCGACTCGCGCAACGGATGAACGACGTTCGGGACCTCTGCTACACGATATGATAATAATAATAATAATAATAATAATAATAATAATGATAAACAGTGTGCGCGTGTGTGCGTCTGCGCGATCCGGGTATAAGACGTCGTAACGCGACTATTTATTATAATAGTATATCATATGCGTATTATGTGCGCACACGGTGAGAAAGGCAGCAATACACATAATATATAGTGAGTCGAACTTCCCACAAATCTCGTCTTCGTCGGTATAATATAATTATACGCAAGCATTTATTATATCGTCCTCCACTACTCGGCATCTTGTGCGGCTGTGCGCATGCTTGTCCTGCACCCGAGTCTCCGGGTGGGTGTGCGTGCGGAGGAGCATCAGTGGCGTGTCTATGCCCAGGGACGCTGGGGTCTACACCCCGGGGTCCCCAAAGTACGACCGAGTTGAGGGGCCACAGTATACCTTTTTTATCATTATTCGTTAGAAAAATAGCGAACATTTTTTTTTTTTTTTTTACTTAAATTATATTTATGAGTTTAAATATGAAAAAAAAACGTACAGCTGTGGCGTTTATTGTCTTGTATAATATTGTCTAATTATATACGAAATTGTTTTTATTTTCGAACGAGTGACTATTAATATCTGTACAAATAAATTATGATAACTTGTACGCAGTAGTTGCAACGCAGCTATTCGAAGATTATTATTCCTAAGGCCACCATCGTGAACGCTCCGCAGCCTTTTTATAACCCATTGATGAAAATATTGTGATTTGTACGGCAAACGTCATCGTCTCCTTATAATTATTTTTTGTTCTCAAAATCACTATTTAGGGTCGAAATAGACAATAGGATTTTTCCTAGCCGATCGTCGTGTTCCCCACATTCTCCCAACTCGGTAAATACTCCGAAGCCTGCGAACTGGGCCAACTGACATGCCGCCGGCCAAAAAGTCACTGTCTGTTTACCACTATCTATAACCTTATAATATAAAAACCAGAAGGCAAAATCCGGTCGTCTTCATTTAGATTGTTGATCAATATTTTTATTATAATTGAATTTCTGTGTCAAAGAGGCGGGCCACTGTTTCTCGTGATAATAGGTCCACCAAATGTCTACCCAAGTTTCATCGAGTTTATTTAAGCTAAATGGATGTTTAGGATGTAGGTACCAGAACGGCTGTACAGGTATACATGTATGTCTGCAGGAGCGGACTAAAATATATGTTCAAATATAAAAGGTGCCTATTTTGAACTTTCTAGACACCATATAATCGCGAAGAAAAGTACAGGATACAGACTAATCAGATTGTAATCAGACTTGAATAAGAGAAATATTCGCTGAGGTCCTGTATAATCGATTTTAATAAGTAACAACCATTTACGACCACTCTCTCTCTCTCTCTCTCTATCTCTCTCTAATACCTTGCCTGCACCTTGGAAACTATATTATTGTTCCCAGGGACTCGCCAAACTATATGCTAAACTATATATCTATACGCATGAAACGCAACTTCCAAAAGTCGGTCACGCGTATTATTGACGTAATATGAACTTTAAGGTGTACCAGTCACTTTCACAAGGTTTTACCGAGTCACCTCAAACTATACGATAATGTATTAACTTTTTGGTTGAGTTGACTTTTGTCGATTTATGATGTATTTTTATAATATTCAATGTATGATTTTTTTTTATAAATTGCAGACGACAGCTGAGACACATTGATACAGTTTTATATTATGGCAAGTCACTATGTAGTATTTCTGAAAAACCTTTTTGGGATTCAAGACTTGTGAATTTTTACTCTCGTACTACACACACATGCACACACACACACACACACACACACACACACACACATTAAAAGAGCCACACTTTTAAAATCGGTACACGTTATGTAGTTGAACGAGGGCGGTGGAAGCGCTTTATGAATTAAATTCTAATTATATATGTATATAATAATATAGTATAGGTACATTATATTTTACTTAACAGCTGCGCAGTAAGTTACTACGATGATTTGCAGTATAACGAATGTGCATTAAAATCTTTGTAGATTTATCGACCAATATTATGTAATGCGTTAGGTATTATAGCTATATATTCAACATTTATATTATGACGCGTTCTAATTTTTATGTAAGGTACCTATAGGTTATAGTAAGGTAATCTACCGAAGGAGCCGCTTGTCGTTTTTTTGACAGATCGTTTTTGGCAGTGCCGTTGCGAATTTCGAATGTCAATTTCGTAAATACAGTTACGTATATGCCTATGCATTATTATTCATTATACACAATAACCACGGTCCGCTGGACAGTGCAGATTATGACGAAAATGAGTTTCTAAAAATCATATATCGGCCTTATTTCGCGTCAACTGAATAGTCTGTATTATACTCTATTGGCTTCATGACCGCCATCACCTAACCTTGCATTACAAAACGACGTATGTATAACGACGCTAGATAATTTCGTCGTACCAACAACAATTAATAATAATAGTTTATATATTATATTTCATGCAAATAACAATATACATATACAATTTACTATAGTTTAAAGAAATGGGTGCGAGCTCCCCTATAACTTGACGCTATTGTAGTGTGGAATCCTTACCGGGGATGAAAACTTTGAAATTGTTACATTCAAAGTGTTAAAAAAATACATATAATATATCTAAATTAATTTAGAAAGTATACATACAATATAAAATGATGACGAAGAAAGTAATTTCTTAAAAATAAATCATACCATAAAATCTACAATAGGTGAATCTTTCAAAAGTCTAGTTTTTTAGAAATTACTTAAACACACTTAAATTTAAAATGCCCTGATGGTTATAAGCGATTTTCATACTTGAATAGCAACAGATATACAACATATTTTAATTCCAATAATTTGCTCTCTAAAATATCGAACAGATATATTTATGTTTTATTATTGTCATGTCGTGTATTATGTGAGTGAGTTAACTTGTCAATGTTATGTCCAAATTCGAAAAAGCTAAACAAAAAGCTAAAAGCAAAATATAACTTGGGGACGCATTAAATTCAAGATATGCAAGACTTTATTGTTAAAAAACATAGAATTTATTAATAAACATTTTTTATCAACCTAATATATTATAAAGGCAATTTTCAGACTACGATAAAACACCGAAATGTGTGAACGACGTTTCAGGATTTCGTAGCACTAACAATATAGTTAATAAATATTTTAAAATGGTACTCATAGCATATAATATCGCAAGTTCAAATATTTAGAAATAAATAAATTAGCCGTTAATGTACAATAATAAATTGTTCGTATAGCAAAACCCTAACTATATACTTACTCGTATAATAGTATGCGCATGGAAATCGTTATTCATCATGTCCGCGAGTCCGAAACTCGCAGTCGCGACACTGATTGAACGGTAACACATTTTTTAGTATCTCGTCCATCGTTCATACAAACTGTAGCACTGTGTACGTAATTATATAATATTTTAACGTAAGTGTTCGCGATCTGTATGTTTAATCACTGCTCATTAAATCTAAATTTTCATCTTCAACAACTTCCAAATGTTGGTGTACACGCCCGCGGGCAGCGACTTTTATTAATAGGTAATGTTTGTTTTTTGTAAGTAAATAATTTTAAATAGTGTTCGTACAACTCGTTCAGATTATAAATGCTGCAGTGATGTAAACGCGACGAAGCAAAAAAAAATCAAAACTAATCCCAAATAATACACTCAGCGCCGTTTTAATAACATACTAATCCGAGCAGTTTATATTATAATAATTGAAAATAATTGGTTTTTATATTTGGGAATAAATCAATGAATACAACAAAATGATATTGATATCTTTTTTTTTGAATTCTCATCATCGGTTATCTGCCCTAACCATAACATATATGTTTTTTTTCATTGATCAACTATGGCAACTTGTACATTGGCTGAACGTAGGGGGTACGGTTAGGTTGGAAGACTAGTGACACCGGCCTATGCTTGCAATCAGAACACGTTTCGAGACTGCTGCATAAAATGACGTAAAATTACCGTAAATATTCTTGAGAATATTCTCTAAGCTAGAGAATATTAGGACATTTTCTTTTTCTTCAATAATAATTCATTGACTGAGACCATAGAAAATAAAATAAAACTACACAGTCCAAAACTCTACATCATACACATTATTTAAATTATTATATGTTTTATTAAGTATACAGTATACCTATCGTCATTACTATATTATAGATCACTAGAATAATACTTAATTCAATATATGTTCATAGTAAAAAATTAAAATATAACTTCTTGTTCAATTATGCAATGTATTTTTAATAAAATTATAAAATATTATAAAAAATAAAAAATGTTCAATTGATTACCAATAGTACTATACCAATAGTCCTAACCTTCAAACATAATCACAATATCACTATGACACTACAAAGAAAATTACCTCCTACCCGGTAATATTCTCTTGTCGCATCATCACTATAGCTGCATGAATACAATCACTGCACCATACCAGGCCACGTATATAATATTGTAAACATACAACAGGTGTATTCTGAGTACAGACATAATTATACATGCAGTAACTGTGTAAGTACCTAATTGTTTAATTTTGTAATTAATTTTAATTAAACCAGATGTAAATATACAGCTGTACGGTTACCCACATTACATACATCGTACGCGTTGCAGAGTAACGGGCCACTGTTTTGGGTAGGTCACTCGGACGTGCCAGTTTTTTAACTGTTACCTAGGTATAGGTATAGAGTATAGGTATAGGCGCCTACACGAAGGCCTCGCGAGTAACGATTCAGTCCAGACGTTGTTCGTCTGCCGACAACAAACGAGCAAATCATTTGCATTCGGCCCACATGTGTCGAGATATTCGAATAACTATTCAAAACAAGGAAACTATAATTATTGCGGTGAATCGCAACTGCAGCAGAGATAAGTAATAAAAGCCGGACAACGACTTTATTATACAGTTTCCTACACCTAGGATAATTAAGACAAGTGCTGCGATGGGTATACAACGTTTGAAATATGCAACGAAATGACATCGACAAATTATTACACGGACAATGGACATTCTTTTGATTCACAGACTACAAAACGCATCGGCTGATGCGCACACTCAGCTTTACTGCAGTTTTTTTTTCTCTCGATAACTCGGACGTTCAAATATGTTTTATTATGTACGCTCGTTATCGTAGTATTGTTTCCTGAAGAACTTTTACGAAACGGTTCACGAACATAAAATACTATGTGTTTTCTTTTTTACGACGGTCACCTTGAATAACATTCAGACTACACATATTATAACGTTGCACGATGCCGTACATAATATAATATATTAAATAATAATATGTGTTTCTAATCGAGCACTGCAGCGGCAGCGGTTGATTGTTGGCGGTTTGTGTGCACGCCAGAAGTCAGGACGGACTTTGTTCGAAAAGCGTAAATAAAATAATAGACTTGTGTATAATAATAACATACAATATTATAATAGTATGCATGTGATTAGGAAAAAAATTGATTGTATTATTAAAGTAAAACTTTTTTTTAACCAAAGCGTTATTCTTATCGTGTTGTTTATTAGTCGTTACACTGCCTCGGCTGAACGGTATACCTTTACATAATACATGTATATATATATACGTGCAGGATGAGGAAAATCAAAAATACACTCTATGATAAGGTGCGCTGCAATCCGATCAACCGATTTTTTACGATGAATCAGTCGTATAAACGTATATTATTATACAGTCGTTTCCGGACGCAGACCGATAAAAATTGAATTCCGTTACGCCTATAATAATTGACACCCATATATACTATATACAAACACGCCACTGCACGTGACACAAACAAAGGAAATACGACAGGTTTTCCTTTTCTTATAAATTGGTTAGGTACCTCTGTCTTGGTGGACAAGATGGAACAAGACGCGCTGCAGACGGCGATATGACTATGAATCGGTAATCATAATACAAGTATACATAATGTGTTGTACAGATATCTCACCATGGAGTCCAAGTATATAGACACACACCCGCCACTATATTTATATATAATCATCTGTCCGCCTTTTGGGCTTAAAATTGTTAATTTTTTTCAATATTTCGAACTCGAGTTAATCGAACACGAACTGTTTAACAATAACACGTGGCGAGACATTCTATACGCTTATACCTGTCGTGTGAATGTCCATACCGTTTGATTAGTGTTTTGTTATTATACCGGTATACCGCGGATACCATCGATGTGTCATGGGTATTTAAACCGTTATGTAATATACATGTTTTAATCGGTTCAAATCGATATCGTGTTATCGGTCGTTACAAAATTACTTGTACCGAAAAACAAAACCTGTTCAATAACCGATACGCACGTATACAACACCTGTGCGTATTTAATGAACCAATTTTTTATCGAATTGAATAACATAATAAACGACAGCCAAACAAAGAGGAAACAAAACCGTGTGTGTATTATATTTTGACGACTGTGATATAATTGGTTCGTTCGAGTGAACGTAAAGTAATATAATGCTCGCACTAAGACGATCATAATATATACATTACGAGAGTACAAATACATAATACCGACATGTTTATTTCGACATGCCCGTGGACACGAAAAATTGTCAAAATTGTCGGTTTTAGGAACGTGCCTACGTGTGAAAACAGTATGTTATAATTTTGTCGACAGATTTTTGCAATAAAATGTGTTTTTGTACCTACTAAACCGACCAGTCGCGTAGCGTAGTCACGGAGGTATACGCGTATACTTGAATCAATTCGTGCATGAATACATGCAGATATATAGCCAAAGATGAAACGTATTTTCATATCAGTTTCAAATCATATTATTTAGCAATGTTTCGGAAAAACTTTGTTCCTGAAACCACGTTCATACTTGGTGGGCGAACGTCACTTGTTTATTTTTCAAATCGAACGTGAACGACGTTCATATTTTAATGCAATTGAACGATTTTCAAAACGCTCAATTTATTTGCCATATAATCAATATTTGCTTAAAATATATTGATTGATTATATAATTACATAATAATATATTTTCTTATTATAATTGTTACTATAAACAAATTAAAAAAATTAAATTAACGACCTATAGTGAACGCATTCATCATCTTTTTAGGGAACGTTTCGAACACATGCTGTTATTTAGGTATGGTCTACAGGCTACAAGGTATACGATTTATCAAACAACCGAACACAGCTATATGGAACTTTAAGTGTTTGGTTCACGAAGTTCACGCCAGTTCAAAGTTCAAACCAAATATTCAACAGCTAGATTTGAATGTATGAAATGAGAATTTTATTTTAATCGTTGATAACCGATAATTCTCCAAATGTATAATGCTAATCAGTGGCGTGTTCAGAATGTTTTCGAAAAAAGTAAATATATTACTATCTGAAACAATAATTATTGTTAAGCTCTACTCAATGTTTGAATTTTTCACTACAAGTTTATATAATTATAAATATAAAATTCGACAAATGTGTGCCTATGGGAAAAATAAATATTTTAATAAAATAAGTTTTGAAAACTTACATTGGGCTATAAAGGAAATGCATTGTTTAGTTTTAATCGCTCAACCTAATTATAATTGCTGAAAGACTCAAAACGCGTGAAAGGGTGGAAATATTTGAACCGAAAATAAAAAGGCCAAAGAGCGCATCTCCCTCGTCTACCCCTCTCTTTGTACACACATATTGTTCAGAGCGAAGTTTTACGCGCGCTACGATAGAGGCGGTTTTGCTGAGCCGATTAATTTATTTTATTTTTTTTATAGGACCAGAAAAGATTAAGAGATATTATGTCAAACGATAGACTAATGACCATCATCGTCGTCATTGTCGTCATCGTCGTACCCTGCTCAAGCGCAGACGTGACCAGATAGAAATGGATCACAACTTTATTCGGGTCTCACCCCCTCGGCGTTTCGCTCGCTCGACGCCTATACGACAATGGTTAGTGCAGCTCAGTGCAGAAAAGGAGGGACGTGACCGAAGAGAAAGACTGCGATCGGACGGATAAAGAGGGTGAGACATAGAGGGTAGATACAGAAATAGAGAAAGAGCGGATAAAATAAAAAAAGATGGGCGGGTGTAAAGCTGCGTACGACCCTTTTCCGCTTTTGCCACCTCGACAATCGTCATGTCCATAGTCCCTCTCACCGCTCGCGCGTTCCGGCGATAAAACTCTGAGTCGAGACCCTCGAGTAGCGATCAGTCACGGCGAGGAGCGGACCGGGGGAGTTGACGGGAAAAGTTTTGAAAATTAACGAGAGTAGTCATGGCAACAGAGAGACCCCGCGCTCACCTCCAGCCGGAATGCAGAAAAAGATTTTTCTTCTTCTTTATTATTATTATTATTATTATTTTTTTTTTGCCCCCTTTTCCCGGCGGACTTGCAGTCGACTCCCGCGGCACATCATTAACTTGACAAAATCCTCGCCAACAGCTTTTTCCCTCGACGTTCTATCTCTGTCGTACAAAAACCAACCGTCGGCGACGATGGGGCCCGGTGGGTGGAGGTGCGAGGGAAACTGTGTATATATATACAGAAAATGGTATACTGTATAATATATAAAAGAACGTATTGTGTCTGATTTTTATCCGAAGGGGTTTACAGATGACGTCCTCTGTTTTTTTTCTCCTATTCCTTTTACCATGTCCTCGAAAAAGCGGATAACCGTTGCTCTTATATTATACGGTTTTTTGTACCCGTTATACGTTTTCAAACAGAAGTTGACGACTAAAACTACTTGCAGGTTTAGTCGTCCATCTCATTTAATGACATCACTATATCGTTTTGAAAATGTACCTACAACCAAGGCTGCAGCTTGCGAGTTATATACCTATATTTTCTAAGAATATATGGTTCAAATTATAATATGACGTCGAGAATGGAAAATTATTCCGGTTTTCTTAAAACCCTGCACTATTCGTTAGATTAAAAACTATTATTTATTTATGTTATTAGTAGGTAGATCATGAACAATGTCATAAATACATTTTTTATTTTATCTTGCCCAACTGAAATAAATGAAATAATAGATGGAGAATACACTTGATTTTTAATTTATTTGAAAATATACTATTTTCGTTTCCATCATGAACCCAAATATTTTAATATTACATATCATAATGTAACCATAACTAAGTTTGATGATAGGTACATTTATTTTTTCGTATGACAATTGTTAGGGCACTACAGCATTATAAACACGAGATAAGTATATAAACAGAATAAAAGGGACTTTACAAAAATTAGATACACGGAGATAATAATATAATACTATTCAGGGCCAGCAAAAACTGTACGTAGCTATTATAGTTATTGCTATTACATTATATATTTTAATATCCGATGAAACGTAATTTTAGCTTAATTTTAATATGAAATGTATGTTTACTGTTTTGTTATATTATTACTTTTTTTAGCAAGTCAACTTTCGAGGACATATTTTTTAGTTCATAATATTTACGTAATAGGTGTATACAATTATTTTAACGTTTTAAGTAAACATAAAACATAAATATTTCATCTTTTTGCGCAGTGGGATAGTAGATATTTGGAACTTGAAAATTAATGTCAAGGTTTTTGATTGCATCTCATATTGGCTGTGTGAATATCATTTAGAATGCATCCAGTTGGCGATTACTGTGTGGGAAATAGTTTGCGATTCATATCCATATTCACAGGAATAAGTAGTATTCAGTTTCCGTCCGTTCGTCAAACGATTACACCTTCCATGACCCAGTCAATGTCATCCAGAATTTATCCGACAAATCGAAGTCAGGTTGTTTGATAGTTGGATGGGTAACAATGTTTTGCGCATCAGGGTTTTCTAATATCTAATCGCAGTTGATTCCATTTGGCGTATTTCGATCGACAATAATAACAGATTATTTTAAATATAATATTGTACCACATCATTGCATTCGTTTGATATTCCAAAATGTTGTCATTGCAGATGTCATGCAATTATGCAATTAGTAAAAAATATCTATAAACTCGTCCAGTGGCATAATACAAATCTTTGATTATTATTAGCCCAAGATAGAGCGCAAAATATTTAATACAATATTATGATATTAAAATATATTTTTCCTCAAACTATTTCATAAGAGTCTACATTTATTTTATGCTTTTCTTGTTGCATAATATTAGATGTGTTCGTATGTGACGTATCATCAATTCCCAATGAAATAGTTGAAGGGAAAACTTCACGGGGATGTCGATGTTATCACAATAATCGCATTTAATAAATTAATTTGATTATTCGTTGGTTATTATTTATTGTTCATCAAATATAATATACGTGTAAATAATATGTATACTAGTTAGTAGTTACTTTTATTAGCTACTCATAGCACCTTTTCATTAATGAACTCTTGAGAAGATACCTGCTACCTATGATTTGTTTCTAAGCCATAACATGAGTTTTAAAACTAAACCAAGGTAGTGGGGGGAGGGGGTCAGGGTCTTAATTTTGGCGAATAAACTTTTTTGCCCCCACTCCAATTAATTTGTACAAAGTTACGCCACTGAGCTTGTGTCTACGAGTTGTGCATAATAAGATATCTGTAGGAGCGTCACCATTTTCGGCCAAGGCTTACCTTTTCAGCCAGTAATTTTGTTACGAATATTATCACCAACAACTAGATGAAAAAATAATAAAATAAAACAATTGACAATTTTACTATTTTTATAGTCTTCAGTCTTCGTGCAATTTCGTTCATAGTTGGTTTTTTGGAAATAAGTTTTTCCACCCTATATCTAATACATAATAATATATTATATCATATGCAATATGAAAAATCAATTAGCTACTTAAATGTATATTTTTTTATCATAATTATTATTAGGTACACAGGTTTTATAAGTTTGTATTAATTTGTATTCAACTATAATTGTGTAAGGAAATCTTAACTTTCGACGTGTTCGCGAATGCATAATATTCACTACTAGGATCTAGGTACACCTCCATTTGACATAAATCCACATAAATTCGGAGACGAGCAGAACGCCGTCGAGAAACGTAGGGCAGAGTGCAAGTATATACGTATTATATGTAAGTGCACTGCACAGACTATAGTGGATGCACGTCTTGTTCGTCTGTGCAAGCAATAACAATACTACAACAGTGCAATGTTTTCGGAATAAGCAGACCGAAACGAATAAGAAACAACAATTTAATAGCAATACGGTAAACTTTGTGGCGCGCGCACATATTATTATTATTTTTTATGACGTTATACACTGTTCAGGTGTATAGTCATTACAAAAATAAAAACAGCGAGGTCTGAATAAGTCCAATTCGCGCTTACGACGATCCTATATAGAATAAACACCCGTCGCACTTAAAAGATATTATTATACTTCGCATTATGAATGATCGACATCGCGGTCAATAATATATTCAATAATTATTACGATGTTTTGTGTTTAATTATGTTTGGCATAAGTCGTGTTTAATGAAATTACAGAAAATAGGCCGAATCGAAGTATATAGAGGATACTCTGCATACCTACAGTATGACAAGTACCCACCTCTAAACGTAATGATCAGATTGTATGACGTGTGTAAACAATACTTAGGTTTGTATATATAATATAATGTCATAAAATTTAAAAGAGACAATGGTAAGACGTACGTCACGGTGGCATTTAGACCAGCGGGTGAAACTTAGTTTTACTTATAGTTTTCAGTTCACAATGTTTACGTATACAAAATTAAAAAAAGTGTCAATATCATTAGGTCCGCTGTAGGTTCATAAATTATAATATACATTTCTTAATCTCGCCTGAAACGTTCGACTTCATCAAACGTGTAATTACCTAAACATTCGACTTCTATATGAATAAATAATATATGGTGGAGTGTTTGGACATTACTGTCAGTGATTGCTAAGAAAATTATTTTTAAGTCTGTAGAATGAGACGTCCATATAAAAACTCGAAACAAAATATTCAAAATGTCCGATAAAAAGAGGGGGACACTAGCTGATGCCTGATTCACTATAAAAAATTTAAAAAATATCCCGGAAAAGAACAAATTGTCTCTTAAAGATCAGAACGTCTCCAAAACAGATCTAAATCCAATATTCCTGCAGGTAAAAATAACGCACCATAAAAGTATTATTTGTATTAACGTGACGTGAACTTAACCTAACCGTGACGGTTACGCGATGGCTTAAATTATATATTTGTTTAAGTTAAAAATGTGGGTTGTACATATTATTTTCTGTACCTATCTATTTGTTATTTGAAATCGAATTGGCTGTTATAAAAGCAACCCAATCGTTTGCACGATACGACTATACATGACGGATATGGACGGATTTGATAATACCCAACCAGCATAGTATTATAATATTATTTCAAAATGGTTACTCTCAGAAACGGTTTTTCTATGCGTTTAAACAATACGAATTTCGATTATAAACCGTCGTCACTTCATACATCGTATAATATATAATATTTATTCGTTATAATACTATGACATTCTACATATAGATGTTTTATCTGAGTGAACAGTAAAAAAATCGAATAGGCATATTATGTAATATACGTACATAGGTATAGCGCATTCTATATTCACACATGATTGGTAGGTACCTACTATAATATATATACTGACCGTACTGATCATACAATATTATGTGTGTGTGCGATAATATACTGGAATTAATGTCATTGCCGGTAATAATGTAATATTATGTAAATACTTATAATATCGTGTTTGAAGAAAAAAAAACCGTATCGACTTCGATACCGTATGTATATATATATATATATAGTGTCGCACGTGGTATTAGTGATTCGTGTGCATAGAATTTAAATGAAAAGCATAAAGATGCATACCCGTTGTGTATAAATATAGGTTATACAGGTGTGTATATAGGTACCTATACTGCTTCAGTTCATGTTTGAAAGATATTTTGCTTTTTTTCTTTTATATTAATCCTTTAAAACACGGGAAACATATTATAATATACATGACATCAAAACGCCGTGTTCTACGCCTGTAGGTATAGCGAAGTGTGCAGTGAAAAAAAATGAATACTATAATCAAGTGCATATAATAACCTATAGATAGTATAATAATGTTGATATTTTATAATAATTACATTTCATTGCGTTAGAATTGAAATTGTTGATAAAACTTTTAGGGCGTCCATTTTTGACATAAATATGTTTTTGGGCAAGTTTTTTCGTTGTCATGGTTACACATCAACAAAAACACAGATTTTATGATTCATAGATTTCCCTTGAAGGGAAACTAATATCGAGTAGAGTTCTGTGGTTTTTTTCGTACCAGGATAGCCGATTAAAAACGTTACTTTATTAATGACCATAAGTATAGTGTTTTTTATGCAATGTTCAAAAAATCAAAATTCAATCCTATATGTTCTACTGTCATATCTATATTGTGTATAGTATAGATTTAACAAATAATCTTAGTCGCATAACAGAACATCATATATTATTTGACTAGCAACCGTACATATTTTCTATTGTAATTCTATCGGATGTGCGCCTACATGAAGTAAATTAAGTGATTTCATAATATGTACGCAGATTTGGGTATTATATTAAAGGCTTGGAAATATTAAATCTAATCGATTGCTGCAGTGACACCGTATAAGGACGACAAGATATTGTTTGTCAAGTTAATCGTTCGATTAGAAAAAAAAATTACCTAGAGCCGCGCGAAAGCGAGGTTATGATACTACACCCCTCAGGACCCCAATATCCACCCCCTTGGCACATCCCCAAAACAATAATTACGACACGCCTTGATACGCGCATCAACATTTGCAACGAAGGCGCCGCCGCGTTATTCGAGGAGAGCATTGAGCTAGTCGGTCAAACGGAAATGTCGATTATTCCGTGAAATCCGTCGAACAAACAAACAACAATATTATATAATGTTATGTATATATAATATATTATATACGACGAGAGGAGGTGGAGTTTACTCGAAATCCGTCTGCAAACACGTGAGACCAAACTTACGTACCGTCAAGTCTGCACACACACACACACACACACACACACACACACACACACACACACACACACATATATCTTAAATATAAACACACAACATGACGTGCCCGGAGGTTGTTAAGCAAACGTAATCAATTCCGTGGGGTATATATCTGCAGTACCGTCAGCTAGACAGTCTCATCGTTATAGTTGGATTAAGTTTTCAGTATTGCAGTCATTAGCCCGGCGGGATCAAGCGACGAAAATATGTTATAAAATGTATCGTATTATTATATTATTATATACAATCTACGGTATAAGTCGATCATGCCCGTTGCATATGCAATGACATAAAACAATTGTAAAAAGTTTATTGCGAAATCAACAAATTGTTTGCATCAAAATTATATTTGTGCGTAGGCACACAATATTGCAGCGAATTCGGTTTGCATAATGTATATTGTACACACACAATCCAAAAGAGCTAAAGTAGGTACCTATACATAATATATTGCAAATATTGTAATAATGTAATTTCAATGTAGACGTAAATTTATGATTGGTACCTATTTAGTAAGTTTATTTAGTTTAAGTAAAAATTACGCTCTAGATAATATAACATTATCGATTATAAATTTCAAAAATACAATAAAATGAAAATATTTATTAATCAATGAAAATATGCAACACTCGTGAAAAAACATGAAACTGAAGAACCATATTTATGACTAAGTAGGTATAATGTTTATATAATAATAGATATAATATATTACTGTTAATCTTAAATCATATACACAGGGCAATTCAAAATTTATGTCACAGCCATTTTATCATATAAATATTCAAATTCAAAACAGTGAAAAATAAATAATACAAAAGTTTTTTGATTTAGAAACATCTATTATGATTTCATAATTTTATAGTTGTTTACAATATGTAAATATGTTAGGGGGTTTTCGGGGATCAATTTAAAATAAGTAAACTCTTTTTTTATCAATAAAATGTAAGGTGGATTTACACTATTAAGTCTAGTGACTAGACCATTCACGTGTACGTCGTACGTGCATAGATCTTTCTGCCCTGCGATTGAACGGTTACTACGGTATTCTTGTGGTTCGGCAAACTGTTTAACCGTGTTTACCACACAGTCGGTTCTAGTTCATCTGTTCCATTCGAACGGCCTACTCTAGGTGATAGCAGCCTACAGCATTTAAAACAAATATCAAATAATAAGTTTCTTTTTAAAATTGTATTATTTAAAAAATCATTAACCGTGCTTACCGGAGTCTAATTTTCAAGCCTTGCGAGTATATAGAACTAACGTCGTGACTGGGAACGGTTCAGGAGAAATCCACCTTTACTTGAAAACATTACGTGGTTAGTGGTTACATTTGCTAAACTCTAACCCGGCTATGAATATGTCTACCAAGATAACAATATGATCAAATATAAACATCACAACGATTTATGGACAACATCGATAGAATGTATGAGTACCTATAGGCACCTTCGGTGTCTGGGGAGAATGTGTCTGTGAAAAAGCAAGTTCATTGCATTAATATTCATATTTTGAGAATGACACGTGAATGTCACTAGAGCCACTATACATTTATATGAGAGTCTGAAGTTAGAATTTTTACGAAATATGTTGAAATCGTGAATATTTTTAAAACTATTTAGTAGTTTAAAATTTGTATAATTTTTAACATTCATCTCTAATATTTGAAAATGTAAAGGTCCCACTTCAGTTGTTCTTGTAATAAAATTTTCAATTTTTGTAGCTTATATGTAATACTACAGGTTTCTCATGACTAGTTTTTACTGAAACATAACAAATCTCACAAAAACAAACGTACATTTTTTTTAGTACATTTTTACGGTTTAAATTATATTTTTATAATTCAGTATATCTGAGAGCGAGCGGAAAAGCGTCGGCCAAGATACCAGTAACCAGTGTATCTTTACACTTCAGTCGGTTTTTCTAACCCTCATATCTCTATTTTCTCTTAAAATGGACTTTTGAAATTCGAAATGTCTACCATATACCTACACGTCTTATAGTGCAAATAAATTAAAAAATCTATGAATTGCTTTTTTTCAAAATAAGTGTTATTTTATAGAGAGTAAAGATATGTAACCAATGAAAATCCTATAAAGAAACAAAAAAACATATTTGAAACCCAAAATAAAAAAAATGTTATCCAAAAAAAAAACTTAACCCCGACCACAAGTAAAACTTTACCGTATATTTGTTATGTCATGATTGGTAATAGTTATTAAATAGATAACGGATTGATACCAAACTATTAAAAGGGACAATATGAATTTCAAACTTTAACCATTGAAGGTCGGCCATAATATATTTCTACTAAAATGAGATACCTGCCGCTGTGACTTGTCTTACATTGTTATAATAAAAAAAAATAATTTCCATTTTCCATTTTCCACCAGTCACCACATATTTTATATCATGTCTATTTTCCTCCAAATATTTAAACCTTAAATTATATGAACACGTATTATACATTATTTGATTGAATACTAAAGTAACAAAAAGTTTAATTTAATAGTTGTTTAATGAATATGAAATTATATAACACAAATTATTTTATTATTATTTGTATAATAAATCAGTATATCCTATAACACTAATACTATTAATAATATATAAGTAATTAAAAAATTGACTTTAATTTGTATATTATATTTTAATTTTAAGTGAAACTAGTTTAAAAAATCATTATAAAAATTAACACTTATCTTATAGTAGCAATAATTTTAAATTTTAGCTTCTTTCATACTTGATGTTTACCTGTATACTGTATACTCGTAGTATATATGTTACAGTTAAAGTGTTGAATCAGTTAGTTTATGAAATAACTAGGTAATTTATAAAATAACTAAAGCTTATATAGTTAATGTATATAATTTATACTATAACTAGTTATTTTATACACTCCCTGGCATCACTTCGTTAATGTGTCAAATTGTAAATAACAAAATATCATGATAAACAAATATAGTTCTAAAATTTTCAACAATTTAATATAACATATTAAATCGGATAAGATTGACATCCTTTTATTTTTTATTTATTTGATACCTACCTACACATGATAATTACAGGAGTGTTATTACAACTATACTCTCGATCCTAGTTCACAGTATGTTCAGAAAATTTGTTAGCTGTAGAAGCTGTTCCAAATAAAAGTATTACATTAAGATCTGCGGCAACTGCGCAGTCACTGGGAACTGATTAGGGTTTTTTTAAGTGCACTTGTACTAAAAAATGTGGCACAAATCAATGTGATTGTAGAAAAAAGAGGTAATATGCAACTCTAAATGCCATAATAGCTTTACATGAACAAATAAATAAATAATATAACTATAATTAATTCAGTAAAATAAAATATTTTAATACACATTTTAAATTTTAATGTATTTTATACTTTAACGGATATCAAACTGAAATTGTATTGAACAACTAGATGTTCTATGAAATAACTAGTTAAAGTACAATTTTCATGTATTATTTCATACTTTAACTAACATTCGTAGGTAATTCATGAACTACCTAGTTATTTCATAAAATAACGGAATTCAACACTTTAGCTGTAACATATATATTGATATTTGATACAGATATTCAATATTTCAGATTCAATATCTAGAGCCAAAAAATGGTATGTGCCTAATGTCTATTTAAATCAATAGTGGGTGGCACTTTAATTTTGGTAATGGAGGAAAAGGGGCGGTGTAAGAATACAGTCACATTTTCGGAGGGGAGCTATCCTTTTATCCTTATTGCTACCTAAAAGACATTTTGAATTATATTTTACATACAATTTGTACGTTTTATTTGGCATTGGTTTTAATAATTTTGGTAACATAATGATTTTATTGCGTTTATAGTAAAGAAGTTTTATTTTATAGCAAATATACATAAAATATAAAAATAAAATCATTTATACCCTCTCAAAGTTTCATTTAAAGACTATTAAATAATAATTTTATCAACCAGATGAACTTTTTAGATTTTTTAAGAGCGAGAATGAGTTTAATTTTAATGTGAACTTTTCGAACTCTGCACACATTATTTATATATTTAAAATGTAAATGCAATATTCGTTTCAAATAACGGTTGTGGTGATGGCGTGTGAATAGCATTGTCTGTTCCTTACCATAACCTAGCCGTGAATATTACATAAGTGACTGAAGAGATACCAAGACCCGTTTGGGTGAATCAAAAAAAGTATAACCAATTTAGATATATTTTAAGAGGCTCGTTTAGACAAATAATAATACATTTCACTCGTCGCGATTAAATTCGTGTGCATAAAAATATTAATATTTTTAACTATCAGTGGATAATATTTTATTTCTTGAATGTAAATACTATTTTGGACATTATGATTTATGAGTTATGATCCCATATCATAATACTATATCTGTTATTCATAACACGACTTGGCCTGCGTGAAAAAATATCAAATATATATAGAGCCATATAGGTGTATCTTGGTCTTAGCTGTGTTCCTCAGTTCATGTGCATGTCGGCGTCAGTGTATACCTATAATGCTCTATGAATTAATTTGACCTAGTTTTACAATTAATCGCCTGTAGCGGATTGCATATAGGACTTGGTACATTTTAAAACGTGGTTCAAACTAATAACTCGTTACACTTACCTGATATCTCTAAAAGAAAAATTTGAAATTTTCATCAAAATAGGTCGGCAGTTTTTGAGAAGGTACATAAGTCTTATTAAGATACATACATTCAATAACTCTCATTTTTGTTTTAAGATATAATTCGATTATTCGAGCCCATAAATGAGACAATTTGATGCATGCTTTTATATAATATGCCAATGGCAACCATTAAAACAAATTCGATTTTTATCGTGAATCTTGAAATCCTTATAGAGCACCTGTAGAAAATGAAAATTTTGGAAAATCCTTTCTTAGTGCACGTGGTGGTATGGAGGTACCTTAAAAATGTCGCCTCTGTAGCTATCACATAGTTATAGGTTCTACGTTAATATGTCTGAATATGTCAGAACAATTATAATATATTAACTATATAATGTGATAAATACAAAAAAATAATGTAATTTATTTCTAAATAATGGTTGTAGACGGGTATAATAACTGCAGGTTATTCCGAAATTATAAATAATACATAGGTAACTTATTGTGCATCCTACCTTGACTCGTAGGTACCTAATCCTCGGGAAATGGATGGCACGTGTCATCGAGTGGGAAATGATGAAGTATAATTTTTCCTTACACAACACTTTTTAAAATATTATATCATCTATATATTATTTATAAACACATAATTTGCATTTCAGACATTTGCACGAAAATTGTTGATAAAGGTTAAGATTCACGTCCAGATCTCAAATAGCATTGAATAACATATTACTCCTATTTCTATAGACGTACATCGACTACAAAAATTATTTTAAAAAAGAGAGAATATGGTACAAAAATGACAGTTAACCAGTTGTCAACTAAGTGGTACAACCAATCACAACTCTTGAATATTTATCAAGAAGTCACGTTTTACCATTGGCGGAAATTCATTGAAAATATTGGCAAGGGGGGAGGCTATTATTTTTCAAATGAACGTAAATCGTGAGTGACTTTGCCCCTTCACAATAACTATTGGACTTTTGGGCTTGAAGGACTTTAGGAGGGCTAAGTACCCCCAATTTTCACCCGTTTATGAGTTTCGTGGTTAACTATGTGATGGTGACTATCATTTGAAGAGAGGTTCACAATCTCCGAGCGTTTTGCCGTGTTGTGTGGTTAATATGTGGTATAAATTATGCTGGCATATTATAGAGTTTTATACAATTCCGCATCTATGAGCTTATAATATCAATGGTGAAAACTTTCCGAACGAGTTTCTTTTCAAATTCCAGTGAGATCTATAACACCACAATTTTCAACGCCAGCAACCTCGGTAAAGGTTTGATCAAAGTGACCACCATTTATTGTATTTATTTCATTACTTGTGTGTATACTACAACTGTATACTGTATAATACTATAATATATTGGGTTGTGAAATCCAAGCAAAGTCAAGGATCACGATTTATAAATATTAGTATCGTTTTATGGTTCATATAATCATATTGGATGCATTTATTATTGTGTTTACCACCTAATATTATAATATAATGTAAAAGGTTAGCTATTATTTTTAAATATGGTTTTTTTTTTAACTGGTCCTAACCTACATTACCGCTCTTGGCTGATAATACTCAGAAAAATAGGTGACTCGACATCGGACCGTTAATGCTAAAAACATGTTCTTTGATTCGTGGACTCATCGTTCTTTAATCGGAATTCATGGGCACATCCAAATTATGGTACTTCATTATTTTAATATTTTACATCACGCACTGTAAGTTTTCAAAAACTGATCGAACTAGCTGAATGAATATACGCTACGAAGTCTACTTTTTTTTGGTGCGAAAGTATATTTATATACCATGGTCCTTGACAGCACAGTCATCGCATACCAATGTAATAATGTATAAATATCAGACGTCACATCGACCGTATTCGCTTGGGAGCGACGAAGAGCAGAATTATTTTTTCTTTGCTACTTGTATTCTTATATTATAGAAGCGTATATGTATAACTTGGTTTTGTATTAGTCTTGTAATAAATCGATTCGTTTCGATAATAGTAATATGTTAATATTAAATTACGATGTGGACTGCACCGCTCGACATCAAGTATCTACAATTTATTCATCTACGTAGCTTAAAAATAACAGCTTTGCACATGAGTGTGACGTAAATGTGATTTTGGAGAAAAATAATTGTGTTTAGTCATACGTCAGATTGCATACATCGATGTGGGTACTTATTACTTCTGCTTACCTAAGAATCCGTCGAACCAATAATTTCGATATTTTCGTCGCGTCGGGTATATCAATCAAATCTAAAATCTCGGGTTTATTATGAATCGCAAACAATACTGCATTCAGACTTCAACACTTCATACATTACGAAATTAATGATAAATATATGTACAGGAATACCTGTAGAGCGGTCGTTGGAATTTCCGTAACTTAAGCATTATTATTTATTATACATTTATAATACCTGCATAAGTATATGTTATCAATCCTTTTCGAAATATCAAGTAGTATAATATCAATATAATAATGTGTTCAATGTCGACAATGTTGTCAAACAAAAGCCACGTGCGCAGACGGCACGCGTGCTGTAATCGTCGCACACAATACGGGTCTTACGTGTAATATCGTAAAATAAAAAATACCGAGTGCAACTGGACGGTCTCTGTGCAAAAGGGCACAAGTCAATTTTAGCCATTTTCGGGTTATGTATGAATTTTATAGGAAATTTTGTGCTGCGTTTAGTGGTACCACTGTTTTTAACACATCTCCAATAATTATCAAGTTATTTGATAGTGCGATAAGTCATTAGTCATGATTATATAATTTTCTTGGTGTAAAAGGGCTTATGTCAATATCACGTTATGTGTAAAAGGACAATATTCGAAATTGTGTATGCGGCTTTGTGCAAAAGGACACAAGTCATTATTTGAAGAATTATTATATTATTATTCTGTTATTTTGATGTCTGGTTTGTGTATAGGAAAGTTACTTTGTCCATAACAGTTTGATCTCTTTGCTATAAATCTAAAATATTATCTAATAAAAATCTCTTAGATCTAAATACATATAATTACATTTTTGTGTAGCATTGCTGAACATTTTAATAAATATGTCGAGAAGAACCAATAAGATATTAGGACTAGTAAGTGGTGAGTATTACCTGAGCAACACTTGGCCCTACGTTACATGTCTACAGTATAATATTATGACTCATTTTAAAAATATGATGTTTTAATTTTATAACAGATTCTAATGGTTGTAATATTAATTATAAAGTTCCTAAAGCACACGTGCGTAGAAATTTAATCAGAGAGCTAAACTCAACAAAACACACTTCATTTTACAATTGTAAAAAAAATGTATCAGTAAGTTAACCTATAACATTAAATCAGCTTAAGACTTAAGAAAACCCTACACAAGCATACAACATAGTAAACTTGTGTTCAGTACTTCAGTAGAACCAATTTTGTGTTTTAAGCCGAGTGAATTTATCTATATTATTCAAACTTACAGCTATGAACATCATAGAACCTTTTTTTATCAGATAACCATTTTACTTGGCTTATTATCCAAGTATCTAGTTAGTTTTAATAATCCTTATCCTTTATACTTATCTGTTTTAATGTAGGAATGGATTAATAATAACGACAGTGCGAAATATAAAAAGCAAGACTGTAATTTTGTAGATTTGGAAACTATTAATTCACCTGAACATATTTTATCTTTAGTCAAAGTAAGTTTTATGTTCTCAATTAAAATTATTTTGAATAAGTATTTGAAGAAATTAACTTTTTAACACATTCTCTCTTAATTACTAAAAAAATAAAAAATATTATTCACCTTTCTCATGTTTTTATACTTTTCTTTTACATTGTACCTATTCTTCAAATATTTTTTAACAGTGTTGATTCTTATAATATATAGAATATCTGATGGCTTAATCTGCTACTTTTATATTTTAAACTTAAATAATAATATAAATTATTGACATAATGATTGAGCTATTTATAATTAAAAGTTTATAATATTATATATTAAGATAAATTAGTAAAAATAGTAAACATTATAATATTAGAAATAGCCAAATAACTTAGAAAGAAGAAATTTTTTTTTAAACTCATAAATTATTAGTGAATTATTTTATTTTGGATTAAAAAAAAAAAAGTCTAGTCATTTATTTATTTTTCATTAAAAATAGGATGATGCTAATAAGGTTATTGAGAATGCTAAAAGTTTAAATGAAGACATACCTATGCAGGAAGATGATATAGGAATAGGATATTGTGATGTTATGGTAAGCATTTTCTACCATGGTAAAATCATATTATGTGAATTATGATAACTACTAATTAGTAGCTACACATTACACAATTTCTATTATTTATTTGTATAGAATATAGACAACTTTGAATATATATTTTTAAACGAACCTGAACAAGCTACAGTCAATATTCAAAACAAAATAATATCAAATACAATTTTTGAATCTGAGGTAGGTTAGAATTAGATCCATTATCTATTATTTTATAAATTAAAAATTAAAATAAATATTCAATTTATTGAATAGACTATAGAAGAAGTTGAACATTTTCAAAATGAATGTGTAGAAACAGTTGAGTGTGTTGGAGTTTTTGAACATTTGGTAACTAATAATATTATAGATTTAGCATTAAAGAGTTAGTAAATATTATTTTTACTTAAAAATGTTTTTTACTATTGTTAAAATAGCAAAATTATAATGAACAGGAAAAAGCAAATGACATAATAAATTATGTGCCTGAAATCTGTATGTCTATGGTTGAAGAAAATGTTCATACACGAAATGAAAAAAAAAGAGAGTAAGTAAGAAAAATGACACAAGACAACGTAGAAATGACATAACACTAAAAAGAAATTCTGGTGATGAGTATAAGACAAGGACGGGAAAAACGATGGATAAGCGAGTTTGTGTACCCTTGGTTAAATGTAGAGCAAATTGTCTAGAAAAAGTTGATAGCGAGTTACAACAAAAAATATTTACCAATTATTGGTCTTTTAAAAGGTATGATAGGCGAATCACATTTATTTCTGGTTTAATAACAAGTAGCGATAAAATTACACAGAGAAAAAGAAGAGATACCCCGGAAAAACAAAAAAATCGAGATAAAACATATCATTACTCTATTCCCAAAGACGGTAAAAATGTTTTAGTGTGTAGGGGGTGCTTTTTAAAAATATTCGGGGAAACTGACAAATTTATTAGAAATATCTGTCTTAAAAAGATTAATTCTCCCGTCAATACCTGTTCACCAGATAAAAGAGGAAAGGCTGTACCGCGAAATAAATTTTCACCTGAAGTTATAAAAAATATAACTAATCACATTGACAACCTTCCAGCATATCAAAGTCATTATTGTCGTCGTGAAACAAGTAAAAAATATTTGCCTTCCCATTTTACATTACAACATATTTACGACGAATACTCTAAAACTGTAGACAAACCTGTAAGTCGTACAATATACCAAAAATATTTCAATTATCTGGTCTTAAAATTAAAAGTCCAAAAAAAGATACGTGCTCTACTTGTGATAAATTAAAAATTCAACTGACTAACACAAATTGTTCTAACGAACAAAATATAATTCTGAAAAATCAACAAATTCAACACCATAACGATGCTGAAGAAGCGTATAGTATAAAAAAGCAAGACATTGCTACATCTACTGATAATCATTGTGTACTCGCATTTGACTTACAGCAGTGCTTACCAACTCCTAGTTTGGAATCTTCTGTTGCCTTCTATAAAAGGCAACTGTGGACTTTTAATTTTACCATACATGATACCGGGTCATCTATTGCTTCAAATTATATTTGGAATGAAACATTGGCGAAAAGGGGGGCCAATGAAATCGGTTCATCTCTTTATCACTATTTCAATAATTTGCCATCTAACGTTTCCCATGTGACTATGTATAGCGACTGTTGTCCAGGACAAAATAAAAATGGAATAATTATGGCCATGTGCCTTTATTTTTTGGAAAGACAAGAAAATGTAAAGATCATTGACCATAAATTTATGGTTCCAGGTCATTCCCGAATGGAATGCGATTCGGACCATGCGAAAATTGAAAAGGCAAAAAAACGTTACCCCTTCTCCATAAATCATCCACATGATTGGTTTAAACTTATCCAATGGGCTGGAAAAGATAAATTTATTAACACTGAAATGAAACAAGATCAATTTTTTGATTTTGGTAATTTATTGAAAACAAAATATCAAATGAAGAAAAAAAATGAAAATGGAGACATTTTTCTATTTCGTAATGTTAAATGGTTCAGGTACGAAAAAGAAAAAAAGACAATAGTGCAATATAAAGGTACATTAAACGCAGAAGATAAATTTGAAGAAATAAATATGATTCGCAGAAAAGTAAAAAGTGATGTATTACTAAAGGCCTACAACGAAATCTTACCGATAGCCGACGAAAAAAAAAAGGACCTTCTTTCCCTTTTACAATTCATACCAGAAGTTTATCACCATTATTATTATAATTTAAAATCAAACACAGATAATGTTAATGATGCAATAGTTTCATCCGAAGATGATAATGATTCCTAACTCCTAAGTGGGAAATATCTACAGTTTTATTAATTATATTTTATTAAGTTAATGATTTGTGCAAAGAAGCGTATTTGTTATTTTAGTTTTTAAGTTATATCTTAAAACAAAATAGTTTTTATATTTTTATTATTTTGTAAGACGTAAATTGTATGTTAATCTGTTATTCTTTAATCTGTTATTTTAAATAAAAAATATGAATTGTGATAATTCTATAGAATCTATAGGTGGTACCTATAGATTAAACTTACTGTTTTTAATAAAATATAATTAAAAAAACATGCTACTTTTTAAATACCTACCCAATTGTTTTCGATACAATTTTTGTAAATTTATATTCAACTTGATAAGTATAAAAGGTATTAAAATATCGTAATTGATTTTATTATTTTGGGAAAAAAGGATTTATAATATTAATAATCATTTTCTTATTGTGCAATAGGGCACAAGTCAGTGAAATTCATTATTATTATATTGTAGTTGGGCACAAGTCAACAAAAATACGATTATTCCATTATTTAGTCATGAAGTGTATGATCATTAATTTATTAATGGTCTAAATAAACTATTTCAAACATTAAACGTATTAGATCATCCAATTAAATTATAAAATAATGTTTTTTGTGTCTCCTGAAAAGTAGTGTTTTTTGACTTGTGCCCTTTTGCACAGAGACCGTCCAACTATATTAATAATATTATTTACCTATACAGTCTATATACACAACGGTGGTTTGATTGTTCACCACAAAGACGATTATTTCCACGACTATCAAAGCAATTTGAAGTGCAGCCATTTTCAGTGTTTATATCACATGCATGGGGAAATATTATTTTCGATTTTTTTTTTTTAAATCATGCCGGTTTATGTATATCACAATAAGTAGGGAGCTGAAAAAACGTTTCTTTAAATTTGTTGATCATTCAAAATAAGTGTACTAGACAATTGTTGATTATTTTTAATTATAATATCATACATAACATATTAACAACATATAATCAATATAATATGCACATTATACGTACATACGCTTGAAAATATTGTAAACAAATGTATCGATTGTTAAAAAAAACGCTGGCCGATGCTCGGTAACATTTAGTCAATATTCAGTATTATTATTTCGCATCGATCTGGTTCTGGACACCGTATATATAATATAGAACCCGGGGATGGGGTTTTTACCTTAAAGTGTGCTCCAGACATGGAACAGACGAGTTAATCATGAATTATTCATCAACGCCCCGATGTATATTTGGGATGTGAATAATCATTATCGTTTATTCCAAGTCTGGGGCACACGCATACGCGGCAGTGATAGAAAAATTACGCGAATTTTGATGACACGGCCGTTTAAATTTTAGTCACGGTTCATACCAGGTTTATATCAGTCCATAGACGTCCTCATATACTACTGTAGACTTAGATCATATATACACTGGATAGAGCTATAGCGTATATAACGCGTAGTCCGTGTTTGAAGCAGACCTGTTCATGCCCGAAGTACTTATCGCGCATGCGTGAGAAATGAAATAGATCGCGCGGGACGGGGAAGGAACAATAATGTGTTATAGTGATTAGGACGATTAGGTACTGAATGTCTGAATCATGAACTAAGATATCTTAGATTATCTTAGTTCATGGTCTGAATACTGATATTTCTTAACAAATTTTGAAATTAAAAAAAATGAAATGTTACACAAACTTACTTTTATGTTTTATATACCTAGATATTATTTGATTATTACAATGTAAAATGTTAAATTATACTTAAATAGTTAATTACAATTGTATCATTTTTCCCATTTTATTAATTTTCACAGTCTTAGTAAAGGAACTCAATGTAAACAATCAAATTCTCAATGGAAAATAGAAATTAAAAAACGTATAATGATTATTATCAGTTAGTGCTTCACGACGGTTATATCTTATAATATTATTTTGTGTTTTGTGTATATTCATCAGTAATCTCTTATCATAAAACAGTTTTGCTCATGCGCAGTGATGACTTCGGGCACGAACAGCTATGCTTCAAGATTTTAAACCATCCAGGTTAGGTTATATCCAGGCTCTATCCAGTGTATATGATCTAATTCTGTAGATAACAAATTACGTGTAACATCGACTCGCAGTGATGTAGCCTATCTTTACGAAAAAATACAATAATCTATACATCTATATTTTATCTCACCCCGCTACCCAGCACTACCGTTCGTACGAGTAATCGAGTGATCAAAAATCGAGTTGTTACGATTTCCATATACTACAAACGTCGCTCGTCTATAGTACAAGGTCTATAATATAGTTATACGAATATCGTTTGTGATAAGGTACAAGTTTTAGTGGGCGTGTTAAATACTTATCGCGAGTACCCTGCAGACGATTATACAACTGTCGTAGGTTCAGAGAGCACTACCCGTATATCATATTGTATTACTGTCATACGGGTAACTGTATGCCAGCTGTATATATTATTATAATGTACAATAATATAATATATGGTTTCGCCTCCATGATGAAAATTCAACCGTCCACTGCGAGTGGGCATGCGTTAATGTTATGCGCGTACAATATTATTATAATACATAAGTAATAACATGGATTGTTCAGTCGCCGTCGTCGTCGTCGTCGTCGTCCAATCGGGCGGGGGCCATCTCTGCTGGCGGCGCCCCGCGATATTATCGCGCGCACAGTCCGTTCTCACGACCGTCGCCGTTTATACAGGTATTGCCTCTGCCCATATATTATATTACAATAATACAACGATATAAACCTCTTGTTCCTATTATGTATTATATTATATTGTATGCGCGTCATTACTCATTTTGAATAAAAAAAAAAAAAAAAAAGTAGAAAAAAAACTGCGCGAACCACGGAGACGACGATATTATTCATATCGTGCGTGCGTGCGTGCGTACGGCACCGTCGGAGTTGTAGTCGCCTAGACTGTCGTGGCAGATAAACAGCGCTTTTTACAATATAGTATTATTATTATTATTATTATTATTATTATTGCACGGGGTAAAGTAAAATATAACAATAATAATAATAACGACGAAATAGTAGTAGGTAGGTATGGACGTGACGGGGAGGCGGCGTGACGGGCCGGTGGAAAGCGAACAGTCGCAGTATTTACATATACCTATATATATATATATACACACAATATACATACGTAATATATTACATGTGAGCGTACCTATATATATATATATATAACAACAATAGTGGAAAACAATGGCGACACACACACACACACACACACACGCTCAAGCCGCCGGGACCCTTCTGCTCGCCCCGTATAAACAACAATAACGAATATTATAATGCCGCGCGCGCATATATATATATTTATAAATGTGTGCATAAATACACGGCGGCGTGCGTATTGTATGTATAATCGTGTGCGGATATCATCTACGCGCGGGACTGCCGGCCATTCGTTGTCGTCACACATACATAATATATATATATATATATATTATATACAATATATGGCAGGAGGTCTCTTCTTTTTATTTTTTCATCTTTTTCTCCGGTCGCGCGTGTGTGCGCCGGTGTGTGTGTGTGTGTGTTCTCTCCCGCAAAAACCCACTCTCGCACACACACACACACACGACCGCGTGCGCGTATAGGAATTTCCCATTGTTGGAGGAGGTGTACGCGTATATATTATCCGGCTGTACCTACCGCCCCCCCCCCACCCCCAAAAGGGTACCCACATGATGTATTTGAACATCGAGAGTCGGAGGTCGTGAACGCGCCACCGACCGACCGTTGCCGCTGCAGCAGCAGCAGCAGTTGGTCCACATTTGCATAGAATGTATATGTAGGTACACCGCGGTGGTATAGGATGCGTGTGAGCGTGTGTGTGTTGTTTGCACGGGCGGAAAACGTGAGCCCGCGTCGTCGGCGTACGCACACACACGCACACACACACACACAATTATTATGGCCGGCCGAGGCTGTGCGCACGCGTACCTATTTATGTACGCGTACATATGCAGTGCGAGTGTGTATGAGTTAAGTTTTTCTCCGGGTCTTTGTGCGCCAGTAGATTTTCTCCTTTTTTTTTTTTACCCCGACGACGTTTTATTTCACTTGCGACGGCGAGTTTCTTCTCGTTTTTTTTTTTTTTTGTTTCCACTACAATATTATTATATTATTATTATTATGTACGCAGTCGGTAGGTTGGTGGGTACCGCAATTATTTGACCCCGTGGAAATCCTACACTGTCATGAATACGAATTTTTTTATTTTTTTCTGCTGGTTTCTCGTTCGCAGTGCGATGCGACGAGATACAGTTCTGCGTTTGTATTATACTCTATTTCCGCGTCTAAAAATATTGTCCGACGTACATTGTGGGAATGTATCATGCATAGGAGGTAGCTGTCCACAACTCATCATGACGTTCCATATATTATTATTATGAGTACCGCTATTCGATCGTATTATAGTTTCGCTTCAGTTCATATATACCTGCTATTATAGTGCTATGATGACTATATTATAGTCTATTCAAATATTCTATAATATGATATAATAATATCATTGAAACATATGATTATTTATTATCACACCCGTAAAAATGTACCTATAAAGATGATGATCATTTGGCAACGGACGTTTTTGCCAAAGAATAAATATAAAGAAACAATTTTTTAAATTATTAAAATGTCACCACAATGTTTTTTATTTAAGAGAAATGTACATGTTTTACAAAGTATATGTATAGACACAAGGGAAGTAAGGACAACATCGATTTATACAAGTTACGCTTATTAAGTATGTATTTATATATATATGTATATATATACTACTCTCGAACATCGTTACTAAAGACTAATAGTATTTTTTTCTCTCATTATTTTTTTTTCAAACCGTTATACTTTCAACAATATAAATATTTAATTAAAAAAAAAAAAACAACAACTTAAGTTACTTATATATGTTCTGAAAATATTGCACGTATACGAAACTGACTTTTCGCTGTTCTCATAATTTTTTTTTTTTTTTTTATAAACGCCGACGTTTATAACATAATAATATATTATTATTTCTATTTATTCGTAATCCCCCCCCCCCTATATTTATATATGTACACACGAGTTACGTATAATATACTATAATATTTCTGTATAATAATAATTACGATATACTATGATATAAAGGAAACGTTAGACGATAATATTATTTTATATATTATTGTTTACGATAGTAGTAGTTGCAGTGATGGTTCTCTACGACCCGCATTCCATCGGCGACGATGTGCTCAGATAGCTCCTGGGGCTCATCTGCATAGCGTGGTGTTGCTGCTGTTGTTGCTGTTGCTGCTGCTGCTGGTGGAACATAACCGCTTCGATGCCGGTCGAGCCCGTCGAGCTTTCCGAACAGCTTTTGTCTGGTTTTATCGACGGCGGCGCCAACGATCCCAGACTGCCGTCTTGTTTGGTCGACGTCCGCCTGTACTTGGCTCGAGCGTTTTGGAACCAAACCTGCAACAATACCGAATGGAAAATATAATAATAGAAAATAATAAATAAATAGGTATATCATAGTATGTGGCAAGCACTCGTATGATGAATGTACGGTGGTATTGCACGTACACGTCGTAACACTATTATTATTATTATTATTATTATTATTATTATTATTATATGGTGGTGAAAACTATAAAAGCGATTGCAAAAACCCTTAAACCCGCAGAGCATAATACAAATAATAATACATGACGTACACTGCGGGTCACGCGATCGCGTGCGCTCAACGACGATAAATAGTTTTGTCCACTTGTAAGAAAATTAATTGAATTTATTTTCCAAACCCCTAAACGACCGCTGCGACTAAAATCCAACAACGCGCTAGTAATTGCCGGCGATAAAACAATATCCTACACGGAATAAACCTATATAATACGATATATACGTATTATTATATTGTATTATGTACAATGCCGTTTTGACAAACACGCCGTAATAATAATTATGTATTTGTGTTACAATAACATGATATAATATACGATCGGAATACACCACGAAGTCGTTTCGTTTTATGGTGTGACACATGTGCAGACTGTAGCACACCGCAAGTGGCCTTGTGAACAAAATCACCATGATCTCATCAACGTCAATACCGTGCCAGTTGTTTTATTTATAATCGTAAAAAACAAAATCGTACGCACGAAATAAAGCGTATATTAATTATAAAGCATGTACCTAAACAGATTACAAAATACGAGCACCGGAAAAGTGTCGTTTCCTACTTTCCTTCGCATCACAAGCCACCGGATGCATCTCATCTGCTTGGGCGATCGACGCCGCGAATAAACCGTGTCGAAATCGACGGTTCTTTTTTTTTTTGTTTCTATATGATATTTCAAGTGCTCGCAGCTAGCGGGTATATACGAAAATAAACACACCGCGGGTGTAACTGCAGTAATGTCACAAATAAAGTGAAGACTGCCGCTTGTATATTATATATTCTAGTGGGATAACCGTCAAAAGTGCACGGGGTCGACGATAAATCATCGGCCGGTTTTCAGTCAAAAACGACAATTTGTTTTCGTAGCTCAGTTTTTTTTCGGTTCTACTTTAAAATAAACGCGGAGTATGAGAGCGAGCATAATACGATCTCGCGGAGTATATACATACACAACAACCTAAGCCTTTGTTTCGGAGGCGGCTGTGGCGGCGGTTTGTAGATTAATTGACGTTCATCGCGGTCGGTTACGCGGCGGTCCCATCAATCTTATCGGGTGCTTGGCTGGAAGCCAGAAAATCTCACTGGGAGGAGCAATAGTATATAGGTAGGTGCAGGCTGTAGCGGAATGAAAGCGGGGAAAAAACGCGTAATACGACAACGATGAGGACTTTACACAGAAAACCGATCGAAAGGAGAGAAAATGGCCGGAGTGGAGTGTGGAGGGAGTATGTAGGGTCGAAACACATAAGATAACCCGGCGAGAAGTATAATTAGTGTCTCGTCGACGGCGGACAGCTGGAATTATATATTTTTAAATTTCGGCTGTCACCCGAAAATAACGCTCGAGATATGGTGTATAGTAACTTATATGCATTATTGTACGGAAATCCGATGCTCGCTCTGAACAACACGGAAAAAAAAGACTGCGTATAGTCGAAAAATTGAAGAGGAAACTGCACGCAAACCGTGTAGGGGGGTAACGCATATATTTTGTTTGTTTGTTAATCGTGTAGCCGAAAGCGTTGTCCAAAGAATATATTTCTAATGAAGGAGAAAAAGAAACGAAGCGTGAAAGCAAAATATTGAAGATGTATTATGGTAATCGACTAATATTATATTATATTATATTATATAATAATATTATATTATATTATATGCCTATTCGGTAAGATGTAACTAAGCAAAACATTTAAAAACCATTTGTTACATAAATTATTATCCTATCTGATATACCTATATGTATTACCTAGCTATAGCGCATATATAGCTACCTATACACAAAATACAAAAACCGATATTGTGAAACATCATAAGCCCATGTAATCTGTATGGGTATTCTACGAGGTGGTTAGTATTATGTGTCGTGCTTGTTGATTTTTTGGCGAATTTGGCTCAGAATGGAGGAGATCAATCCTATAAATAATACACTATATTATATATATTTCCGGTTATACACCTATATCATATCAGTCTCTGGACACTTTTATATGATGACAGCAATTGGACGGCATTTTTTTGGAGTAAGCCAATATTGTTATACATTGTGTATAAATACGACGGTCATATAATAATACTAATTCCTCCGAAAAAATGGCGAACCCGTTTATTAGATTTCCCTGTCTTCCTATATCGTACAATTCCTTACCGGCGTCCATTCTTAAGTATTTATTCTACGATCATATTGTTAGACTCGTGTCAGTGTTATAACCATATATACCATCACCTTCGCACTATACTGCAGCAGGGCCGATCTTGTGCTGCACGGCTAGACCGGGAAGAAGAATAACATCGGACGGCGGTATATCTATTTCGGTTAACCGACTGCGCGCGTAATATATATTTACAGCTATTATTATTATTATTATTATTATCGCATAAAACATATTTACACAAGAGCAGATAGGGCGTGATAAAAACCGTCACGGCCGTCGGTCGCGTACGCGCTAATTAACGGAGCTTTATTTCAGCGGCGGCGGCCGCCACGCCGTTGCGGTAGTCACACGGAACACTCGGCTGCGACCCTTTTCGGCGGCGGCGGCGTCGCGAACGCGCGCGCGCGCGATAATAATAATATATTACGTACGTCGTGCGGCGCGCCGCCGCCATGCGCGTTTTTTCGTCGACCGTTTTAACGCGACACGCCTAATTGCCGGGGCCAAATATCATCTCTCAGCGGTCCCTTTGCAGCGTCTCCTATGGGCTCTGACGGCGGTCGAGCGCGGACGGAAATAGCGCACCTCCCGGGGATCTATGTGCCGTAACGCCGCCGCGGACGCGACCCGTCTGTCTATCTCCGCTGCAGTGCCATAGCGGCGTTTTCCGAGGAACATTCGGACTGCAACACTCGGCGAATTAGCGTGCGCGGGGCTCCGGTTACAAAAAAATGAACGGAGGACACCCTTAATATTTGAGGTTAAATCGTGAAGTGACAAGAATCTTGAATTCGATGTCTCCGATTCGATTGCGTATGTGGTCGACGAAATCTGCAGGGAGCAATCGGTAGATAAAAAATAATAAAATTGGAAGGGGGGCAGCAATTGTTTCCGATCTCAACTCCAGCCTGCACTATATAGGAATCGCAATTCGAAGGTAATCCATGACGCGCCCCTGTTACCGGCAGGGGCGGTCCTAGCCTGCGCGCATTTTCCAAAATTATTACTCGTTTGCGCACAGATTATTTCTCGTATACAACTCTCCCTGATTATACAATGCAATACAGTTGAACCATTCTTTGCATTGTTAAAATACCTTTACGGAAAGCTTCGACCCCGTTCTTTGTATATACTTGCAGGTTGTCCATCGTTCGGTTTTACACCCCACATGGATCGAACAACTATCGTGAGTAGTTAAAATGTATGAGATGCAAAAGCTTAATCAGAGAACTATACAGATGTACATTATTGTACAATCCACCAGGTAGAGCAATATAGCTATTAAATTTCCAAAATAGTTTATCTCTATTTCTTTATGAGGTAAATACATCTATTGAAAATCGAAAAAATATTCAAACCTACCAATCAGAGTTATTATTTTTATACCCAACAACAAGCCTGAACGCCATTTATATAAGTACAGAACACGCTTTTTGTTTTCAACTATATAATAGACACCTATAAATTATAATACATACTATGTATACCTATGGAAAACGACTGTAAATATGCCGCCATTTCTATTATGCGTGTGGCGTGTGCAGACACTGCGAAGAACATTGTTGACGAATGGCAAGCGACAATTTATCTGTTAAAAAATTTCCCACGACGAGTAAATAGATCGCCGCTTCTGTAGTACGCTAATTGTTACACAGCGTGTTTTTCTCGAGGGTAGAATTATAAAATACCGACAAAACTAATTACTAACAATTTCGTAATTGTTTTTAATTATTATACTCTGAACTTCGTGCAAACAACATGCCGACCGTTTTTATGCGGAATAAATGATAGAAAACAAAATCATAGATATTATAACCTAAATGCCCAGGATCCTGCCCTGTCCAGAAATTAACACATTGCACTACATTCGTAATCGACTGGTACCAAATTTATTATTTAATTTGGCAGTCAAAATAACCGGTTTAATCGATCAGATCGGGTACGTATACTAAGTACATGTGAGTGTAGACATGCGTATAGTGTAGGACTATAAATTTAATTATGCGTGTTAAAAATCGTTGTTTTAATTTAAATTGAAATATTTATCTAAAAGAACCACTAAAAAAGGTACTACGTATTTAAATTTCAAACATTACAAGCAAACTTGAAATTGTTAAGTTTTTAAATTTTTTGAATTTTTTTTCGGCTTTGCGCGTAATAATATAATTACATTACATTGCTTCGGTTGTAAAATAAATGTTTATAATCATTGAAAACTAAACACGAATTTTACACGAATTACATTCCGGAAAATCCGTACGAGTGGGAGATGAAGGCTTAGAATAATCGTAAACTCGTGGTATAATAAATTTTTATTCCGATTCATATCATCGTCTTTATACAGTGAATGTTATATTATTATTTATTACATTTACATAATATATACATTATACTTATACTTATACCTACCTAGATACGGCTATACATAAGTATATATTATATAAAGTCACCTGCAATCGCATACATATGCATTACGAACTGCAGTTTGCAGCGGCGGGGAGAGGAATACGAGAAAAACAATAAAAAATCGAATACAGATAAAGAAAAAGAGACGGAGAGAGAACAAAAGAAACAGAGAGAAAAACGTTCGTTCTCCTTTAGGAATGGTGACGGACGGCCATTACCGTTTGCGCGCGGTGTAAGACTCGGACCCGGCGCAGGTAATTGTGACAAATTACGAGAGCATGCGAAATCGGTTGGCCATCATCAAAGCGCCGCCGACCGCAGCAGCAGCAGCAGCAGCAAACATGCCGCCGCCGTCCGTGATGACGATGATGATGGTCTTCGCGAACGAAAGGAAAAAAAAACAACTCATATTGGCTGCACGTGAAGAGACGGCGAGCGTGTGTACGTATAACATAGAAGGGATGTGTGCAGGGAACGAAAAAAAGAAAGAAAAAACGATTCCCGACCGAGAAAAATAGCGTACGGACGACGAAGAGAAAAAAAAATAGCGAAATACACATAGTACAATATATACCTATATATATATATATATATATATATGTAAGCAGATATACGCGAACAGAATGTTAAACGGCCATCAAACGGGTTTGCACTATTAATATGTCGTCTCTTCGTTCTCCATATATTTATATATCATATATATATATACATCTCAGTCACACACACACGCGCGCTATATACGCACACACAGTTTACTGCTCTATGAGAATATAGTGGTGCCGGTATATATTACTATATATACGGAAGGATGGCCGCCGCCGCCGCCGCTGAATTGTTCATTGTTTTCGAACAACGTATATTGATAAATGGATATTTCGTATCTTCTTTTTTTATTATTATTATTATATTATTTTTTTGTTTCGTATGTATAATGTATTTTTATATTATGCTCGTGTGTGTCGCTTGTGCGTACACCTCTCTCGCTTCGTCCGCAGCGGCCATAGTCGCGTCCTACGCCCGCCGCACTGCCACCGCCCCGAGGACGAGATGGGTTTGTGGTATATATAATAAACAGCACGACGACGGCAGCACTGAAGAAAATGCGGCGAAGCACCTGCCATTTTCCATGTACGTTTATGTTATATTATACATATCGGCAAACCAGTTACGCGCATCGGGTATAATAATGTAATAATGTGTGTGGAGGGAAAGTTTTTTTATTTCATATTTTTCTCTCCCGTTTTGTACATGATATATTATGGATATATATATATATTATTATATTCGAGGGGAACAACGTTGTATATGCGATGCGAATTCGTCTGCGGCGCGACGCCGCCACCGCAGCGGGGCGGCAAAGAAGAAGCAAAGACGCAGTGCTTTGTCGGTCCGGGACAAAAAAAATATACCGTTTTATACGGTCGTACCAAAGTGTATAATATATATATATATATATACCTACTTCGTATATAAATGTATAGTATAAAACAATATGACGTATTCGCGTAATTCGACCGTAGACCGCTAAACGTATATGAACATTATATAGGTACTGCAGCATATTATATGATAGTGTAACTAAACGACTATAAGGACATAGCAGCATTGTATCAGAGTCACGTTTGCAAGGCTATTTTTTATCCGTCAATGACACGTCATGACTTCGTCAAAACATTGCAGTATCCGTATTGGATAAACAATATTTTTTTCGAGACTGAACTTTCATCGGTTGTAAATGCATACATTATATATAATATAAGAAGGCACGAGTGTCGCGGACCCCCAGGGAGCCGCCCAACACAGTTTAAGAACCACTGATATAGTACCTATGTACAAAAATCAGGAATATATATAACTTAATTTAAAATTTAAATCGACATAATTGTTTATTATAATGTATCGATACGTCGTATTAATGTGCCTATTATTATTTAATATACGAATATATAGGTTTACGAGTTCATGTATAGAATACGCTGCAATTGCGGCACGTGTATAACGGAAACGATTCGACTTTGCGGCGCTGGCGGAGATCAACACAATTATAATATTTTATATATTATTATTGAAATCGTGTAAAGCAAACGTATTGATTCGACGTGCCGGGGCTAAGGTGATATAATATTGTGTTGTCTACCGCATAATATATTATTATAATAATATTATGTTATAAATATAATAATATTATGCAGATACATATTGAAGTGCGTTTATAGGTATTTTTATACCTACATAATATATATCATATGATAGTTTTCGTTTTGATTTACGAACTGCCGAAAAATTGATGTGACCTGCTCGTTTAATAAGGTATACGCGGCCAGTAGATATAAGCTTTTGGGTCTTTGAAACGCAGCCGCCGACGAGTCTGCGCGTCGGTAAATCTGTCGTCGGCGCTAAAAACTCCCGTGAGAGACCGAACACCAATTATTATTATTCCCTCTGTACTCGAAGTATAGTTCTGTACAGCCGACGTCAAACGCGTTATTTGTCAAAGTTCGTGTAATTATTCATCTGGTCGGTGTTTTGAAAACCTATAGGCATTGAGCACGCACTATATACACACATTGCACCGCGTAGGTATATATATATCGAAATACTTGGCCGCGATATGTTAACGTTTTGTCGGATTCCGAATACGAATTTATTATTTAATATTATTATATATACGTGTCTGCGTGATGTATTGCACTTAAAAAACTATTTATACAACCGCATCGCAGCAAATAATATATCCCCTATTTTTCTATACGTATACCTATACCTATACAATTTTAAATTCACATTCAAATCGACATCATCATTATGATTATTTTTTGAAACGGAAAAAGTTCAAATTTTACATATAGGTAAAGCATTTTTTTCTTTTTATGCGTAATAAAAAAATATACATGTAAACGAGGATCACACATAAAGTCCATCGATAACTTCAACGCTTAATGAAAAAACTGTGTACACTGTATTCATTAAAATATTTGACCAGTAGTAGGGTAATGATACTGTATTTATACTTTATTCAAATATACATATATATACAGGTAACTATATATATAATATTAATATACATTATATATATATATATATATATGTATATTAGGTACCTATATTATATTATAGTAGTATAAAATGAAGATCTGTCGGAAACAAGAGAAATAAACATAAAGGTTTATGACGTGTTAACTCTGCAACGACGGTCGTATAATATTAGATACGTATATATTTATACCGTCCGCACATAATATGTATATTATGTAATCACGATAAGATTTTTACTATTGATTTTTTTGTTTTTTTTTTTTACCGGAATGTTTTTAGATGAGACAGGTACAGTAAATTAGACATTTATTACTGTATAAATGAGAGTCAGCTCTTTATAAGAATAAACCAAATGTTTTTCGAAAACTCACCACCACCGTTATATATGTATGTAGGTTTAAAGGAATTAAAATATATACCTATTTATTATACAGATATACCTAATATTATGTTGCCGCTGGGCCTGCAGAAAAGTTATATCATTTGAATGTTGGCCGCAAAAAGAGATATTATAACTTCACTGCGGACATGATATATTATTATATTCTTTTGAAAATGGTTTGTCATCTAGCACACAGTTAAGTGTATAATATAATATTAAACATACACACATATAGTATTATATATTTATTGTGTATATAATAGGTACGAATAACGTAGGTATACGAAATGACCACAATTGCAAATGGATTTAAACACGCGAATCCCATAAATCGTCAATACTGCGGCGGACCGTATATCGTATAATATGTATATAATATAATATATTATAGTGGTACACCATAACATAATACGCATATTATAATACGGTGGTCGCCGAAAGCGAAAACGACGTCCGAGCATAAATAACTCGTGTAAATAGGGAGGGTAAGAGAGGGGCCCGAAGCGTTACTATTTTGTTTTATGCGCGCGTGTGTGTGTGTTTTTTTTATTACTACTTTGTTTGTATTTTATTCATTCGGTGGTGGTATACGCACTGCCCAAGGACGATTTATATGCATTTAGAAGAAATATATACATGAATAAATTATAAATCACTTGTATCTTGACGCGTTTTTTATATTCTTCTCATTCCTAATAAGTTTTTTTTTATCGTTATTATTCGCCTGCCCCCGTCGAAAATCACGTGTGTCAGCAGTGGTATTTTCGTCTTACAACGGAAATGATCAAATCCTATTATAGAGCCGAGCTATTTCAGAACTATGGTCGACGGCGGCGATCATAACGTATTCACGTGCTAATAGGAATAGACAACCGCACAAACATTGTAAATGCATCACTACAACAATTTCCGAGAACGAAAACATTTTTCGGTGCGATTCTGATGCGATATAAAAACAAAGTTTGAGTAGTATTTATGCTGAAGACAATGTCAGATCCCGCTCACACTCTGTGAAAACCCACCATTTTCAATTAATTATCCTCAGTATACATTAAATATCCGAGTATAAAGAACATAATATAAGTACTATAATACTATATAGTAGCTATAGGGATGATCAACTGGCGGATCAAGATCACTATTTTTACGGACCCTCATCTGAAGAAGTTTTTAAATTTTTATAATATAAATATAAACATTATAAGCGTGTCCTATAAATTATTACGACAAAAAAATGATAAAACGATTTAAATAATTGATAAAATTAATACAAAAAAAAATGTATTAATTTAAGTGCGATAAAGTCATTAAAACCATTTGGGAAAGTTCAAAAATATTAGTTGGTGCCCTCTGCCGTATATGCTATATAATATGTAAATATGTAATATAATATAGATACTGAAGAGATCGAAATCTAAGTACACAACATATGCCTATATTATAGATACCAGCTAATATCTATCATATTATTTGATTATTTTCGAGAACGACATTTACCTGTAACACCCGTTTGGGGAGGCCGGTCTTTTGCGAGAGTTGTTTGAGATCCTTGGCGTCGGGGTTGTGGTTGTGATGGAAGTACGACTTCATGGTACGTAGTTGGTGGTGTTTGAATGACGTGCGCATGCGCTTCGTCCGCTGATGACCGGACCCGGGACCACCGTTACCGCCTCCGGATGACAAGCCACCAGGGCCGAACGCCATTTCCATGTTGTACGAATCGCTGGAGTTCATGTCTGAAACACAAAAAACCGTATAAGGGACTATTATTACCTTTGCCTCGTGATAAATATAATAATTGTTATATGAGTAAAGACCTGATTTAATGGATATTGCAACTTTTTTTGCAGTTAAGATAAACCAAATCTAGTTATGAGTTAAACGTGAGCCCGATTTAACGGATGAATTAGGGGGTGGTAAGTAAAGACTTATAACTTATAACTTATAACTTATAACTTATAAGTAGATCAAATACATCACCATAAAATCAAAGCAAATTTATTCTAACAGTGCTGCAGCAGTACGATAGCTTCATAAACGTTGCTGGCTGCTAAGCACCCCCACCCTTACCCTTACCCACACCAAATTTCGCCCGTTCTCGAGAAACCACTCTGGAATTGGAAATATATTACGTTCTATTCGACAGCAAAATATTTACGACGTTGTGATTTATTTGTATTATATAGGTACCTATACACTTTTTTTTTGTTATCAGAAGATCGTATCTAAACAACGTCCTTCACGTCCCAATGCGTTTTATTGCTTCTGCGTTTGTGCGGTTTGGTTGTGCTCGATGTTTTCAAAATTTATTTGTATACATAATGTAGTAGAAGATTGAATATTCTCGTCCTACTGACTGCTGCATACATAAATATTATAGTTAGTACACAATAGGTATACACAGTTTTTCGACGTTACGTTTTTTTAAGACATTTTTTACGATTGTAAGTTTCCTGAATATTTAATTTTAAACGACGTTCAAAGGCAATACTGCACTGCAGATCAAACAATGCGATACCTATCTACGAGATGCAATAATATGTGTTATTAAAATATGCAACGAAATTAAAATGTTTTTCAAGGAAAATGGAAATCTACAATTATAATATATGTAGGTACGAACGCTCGTGTATAATAAAAATGCCTAGCTCGACATTATTTTCTATAATTCTGTGCTGCATTAAATAAACGACTGCTATACGAATGCATTTATCGATTTTTAAAAGTCGTCGTCAGCAGTCGGCACAACGCGGTAGTACGGTACATATTATATTATATAGATATATAACAATATAATATACGCACTCGTTTATGCTCGCCGACAGTTGATTGTAGCAAGAGGGTGTGATTGACGTGTAATGGCTATATAATAATATAGGTGTATTTGTGTGTGTTTATATATATATATGTGTGTGTGTGTATGCGGGGACGTCAGAGCATACAGTTTTACCATAATATAATACTCACCGCAAGCTGTCCGTCACCTCCCTAACGAGACCAATTAAACTTTTTAAACTAAAATAGCTACCACGGAAGGCAGTAAGTACAGGCTGCCGGTAGGATTTAAGTATGTGCATACACGAAAGGGAACCGTATCGTATAGTTATACAGGAGTTATGTATACACGAATAATTATTCTATTTCCTCTAACCACCTATACCTAATAATATTACTATCGTATAATCCACCGAGTTCATAAATCGACACGTTCAAATAAAATTATACGCACACACACACACACACACACATATTATTATCTCAGTATCTATATAGGTGTATATTTTTTAATATAAAACATTCACCGACGCCGATTATACAAACACGAAAAATGTGCCGCTTTTTTTTTGTTCTCAGAACGATATAGGTAAAAGTACATAGTATATAATATTATTGTTAAATACATGTTTTATTCTTTCTTTACGTTATTATTATTATAACTACTATGCTTTTATTATTATTACTTATTTTGATATTATAACGCTTGCCACACCATAATAATAATAATAATAATAATAATATATAATAAGATGTTGTATAGTACAAGTGTACATAATATTATTATCACAACCGGAAAGGTTATCGAAATTTCTTATAATAACGTTCTCCGACGTGTTGGGTGTGCGTGTTCCTCCAATAATGGCAGTAATATTATAGTACATAATAATATATAAAGCTCGAGAGTTATCACTAAAATAATCGCACTCGTAACTAGTATAATATGTGTGTTTGTGTGTATATCTGTAGGTACATATATTACAATAAATGTTTAAACATTAATCGAAGCACCATAATAATAATATGATATTGAAGCACCGTGCCTGAAACAACGATTAGATAAACGTTTCGGAATGCCTTCTATAACGTCTGAAAACATGGTTATATGTACTTATGAAAATATGAAAAGCGGTAGCGCGGGTCAGGCCGGAGTCATCCATCGGGTGATAAAAATTGTTACTGCCGGCTGCTGGAGTTCATTCGGATAACCCCGATACGCGAGCATTATGTATAATATTATATTTAAATATTTATGAATGTATGCATTATACATAATATTATATCATATTATTATTTATCATCGAGAGCGGCAATATTTATGTTATATTATCGTATAGTGAAGCGACTGCAGATACCGAAAAACCCGAAAGATAATTATTAAAAAATAATCATAATATATATACTTTAGATAGATGGAGAAAAAAACGTGCACCTCAAAAGTAAATTAAAGTAAAACCTAAAAAGTGTACAATATATGTATTATGGTCTTATAACCTATATAGGTAGGTATATTGTATATATTATTTCCTGTATCTATATATGTACATTGGCAAACTTCAGAGAAGTATACAATAAGACGTTGCAGGTTTGTCATATATTAACAGTTTTACATTTTGCACAGACTACTATTCACAGGTTAACGCGTTTTCACTGAAACGTTTAAAAAAACACAAAAACTAGTTTATATAAATTAGCACTCAAAAAGAAAAAAAACAATTGAATTGTCATATTTGAACTACACAGACGTGTAAACACTCTAAACTATATATTTATCAGGTGTATATCATATAATTTATAAAGTTAGTATACTATACTTATACTAAGTACACTTGCTACTGTATAATTAACAACGAGGTTCCGAAATTTACCAAATTTATAATTTTACGCGACAGTATAAAAACAGTATTGTGACATTGCGCAGTGGTTAACTCAAGTTTTGTGCATAAATAACTGAAATAATATAGAGCAGCATGTACTTCGACGGGAAATTTCAACGATACATTAATTTCAGCAGCAATTATCTTCGATCTCTGAGCCGTGGTGCTATTCGGGTAATTTGTATGTAATATAGGATAAGCCACGTATTGAAAACTATACGGTGTCTTGCAACTTGCAAAACTTCAAAGTGTTTTCTACGAACGATACAAGGGTCAAGCCTATGTCTAGATTTTAAGATGATGATTAAAAAATGCCGATATTTGGGTGTACCAGAAGAGCCGAATGACATACGCAGACCCGTAAACAAGCGAAGACCGCATTCCCGGCGAAATCACAGCCGTTGAACATTACAGTGACTATAAGAGTACTGTGCACGTATTATCATTTGCATGCTTAAACAAGTAAAGGTAATAATAAAACAGTACGTAGACATACCATATCATACATAATATTATATACCTATACACGTATACTGTTCAGGACGACGGACATGACGAGACAATATTGTGTGCAGATCGGATACGGCTTATAAGACGTTATAATCGAATAATATATATGTATATATATAGATAAAATATTAAATGGGTTAATAAAACACGTTGATGGCAAACGAATACACGTGTCAAACTAGTCGACTGTTAAAGTCATTTGAGGCAAAATCGATTTTCTAAAGCCGAACCATATAATCGCGCGCCATTGTAATATATTATTATATTAACACGGCAATGTCAGTAATTTGCGCAGTTACACACGATCAACGATTAAACGGCCGAAGAGGATAAAATATAATATCATAATTGATTTTTCTACGGCGTGTGCTGCTGCTGCTGCAAAAAATAAAACAACTCGTAAACACAAATTGCCATAGATGAAAACTGCACGAAGTCTGCACGTGTCTCGCGCGACCGACCGATTTCTATCGCAATCGGTCTCATATACGAAAATAACGATTTCCCGCGCGATGTATACAGGTAGAGAATAAGTTTATGTACGATTATATTATTATATACGAGTACAATTATCATTATTATTATTATTATTATTATAGTCGTAAGCGAGGTAAAAAAATCAATTACGAGCGATCCGGACACCATGCGTAATATATAACCGCGTTCATGACGACGACGACGACGACGGAACGGAAACAACTCGAACCCGAGAACGGTATTACGATATTATTATTATTATTATTATTATTATTATTGTTTATTATACCAGACGTGGTAACCGTTATAATACACACGCACGCGCGTATTTCATATGTGTATACACAGAGTGTTTGTATGACGAACACACGCACGTCATTATACATTGTTATACTTAAATATAATACGTTGTATGTGCGCAGAGGGTATATTATTAATGGGCAACCGATTACCGCGCGCGCGAACGGAAGCGTCAACACCACAACGGGCGCCGCGGAGCAGTGTCGCTTCGAGACCAATCCACCGCAAGCGCGCGTGTACGTCGTGGTATTTCATATTATTATAACTAGCTGAATATTACCCGGCTTGTGCGGTTTTGTTATTCTTTCATATCTACAGTACATCCCCATAACTTCTCGGAACAATTCTTGTCTACACGGCGGACAGAATGGATAGACATATAGCGGGAGACATGAGCCCGTGCCGTGCAGCACGATACGCATTGGCGATAAATAATTATAATATTGTTAATCACTCCACTAAAACGCAACATTAGTGAAAATTCTTTCTCGTTGTGAAAATATGAGAAGAACCTCTGTTCCAAATTTCAAGTTCGTACGTTGCGCAGTTTTTGAGTTACAGTGATCAGTGACTATATAAGTGGTATTTGGATTTTATGTATATTGAATAGATTCTCGATCTCCTTCTTCTCGTCGATCTCTACAACATATGATCGCGACCACGTCCCGAGGCGATCCGTGTAAAATATTATATGCGTACCCCGTGATAGATGTGATGCGCGAACCGTGAAATGGTGTGACAGACGCTTATTGTAATATTTGCGCCACGTTTAAAAAATTATTCTGGTGAAAAACTTTAGGACATTGTGCAATACGTATAATTTTAGCAATTTTGCACCCACACAAAATTTGTAATCTGCGCCACTCTAAAATAATTGATAGTAATTGTTACCAATTACCGGAAGCGAGAGCTCGAACGGAAGCGGCAACACCACCCCGGGCGCCGAAGAGTATATATATAGTGTCGCACCGAGACCAACCCACCGCAAGCGCGCGTGTTTGCCTACGCGCGTACGCCGTCGTTCATTCACTAAAAATCACGCCGCACTCCATTTTACGATATTCTCTTGTTCTACCTATAACCGCGACCACGTCCGGGGCGATCCGTACAAAAAATATCATACCCCATAATACGATATAAGCGTATAGAGAATCATGATGTATATTATTATAATAATGTATCATATAAAATGGTGGCGACTGACGTTTATTTTACGTTTAACGTATACATAATACACGCGCGCGCACCGATTATTGGCGTTATTGTACATAATATACGGTTATTTATATAATGACATGGGCGGGGACGTTCTACCCATATATGCGCTGTTGTGTGTAGTGAACAATTTGATTTCGTCCAATTTGGACACGAGACACGACGATGATGATGGTTATAATAATAACCTGTAATGTGCGAGTATTAGACCGCACAACCGCGCGCGATATATCGATATCACGTACCGTTTTTTATTTTCATCCGGATGATTAGATTTTTATCCGTGTGTGTGCGTATACGAACAATATATAATATACACAGAGCGTTATTATACCTCAGCGGCAAACGGGTAGGTTATCACCGGGGTAGGCTAGTTTCGCGGTCGGCTAAACACGCGGCGGCGGCGGTTGTTCCCACGATCCGTGAACCCGAGCGACGGCGGCGGCGACCGAGTCCCACATGAACGGGCAAAAGTGGAATAATATAATAATATTGTAATGTACGCTTCTCCAACCCGCATATATATATATACATAAAATAGAGGAGGTGCTTTTTTCCCTCGAACGGAGTAGGTATATATATATAATATTATGTACCGCGACAATACGATATAACACACGCGCGCGGGGGATCGACGAGTGGGCTCGACATATACATCGTATTATACATACGTTTATTAATAATATAATATTATTATATATATTTTGTATAGGTACATAATGTGCGTACGTGGTGCGGCGGGTCTGCTGCAGGTGATCGCACCCGCCGCGGGTTCGCTCGTGCGGTTCATTTGTTCACGTCGTTCGGCCGGAACGGATTTAAAAACTACCCAACAAACGTGGTTAATCGATTACGCACACACGCACACACAAGTAGGTACTTCCGACGGACTCGGAAATACTCGGAAACAGTCGATGAGAAACAGGGAGCATTGTCTTTCGTGGCCCCGCGGTTTGCCGACTTTTTTCAGTCATTATTTCAAAGGAGTTAGAGTTAGATTTGAAACTCCCGGGCTTTTACTTTCTGTTCTTGGATTTGGTTCTTATAATTTCAGAAAAAAGTTAAACGGGTTTCGGTTCATGTATTAGTGAATATCCGCAAAGCACAACATTTTCAATTGTAAAATAAGATATAAAAACAAATACTAAAGAAGAGCGATATAAATTAAAACATAATATAGCCTGTTATCACAATAATCATTAAGACAATTGTACCCAAACTTATGAAAAAAATCATTACACTGCAATGCCTACGAGTATGATTAGTAATAACTAATATTTGTATCAATATAAAAATTTAAACGAAATTCCCCATGATAAAATAATATGACTAAATTGTTTCTTTCTAAAAAACTAATGATAAAAATAATAAAATAAAATTTTGCCTTATAAAAATCTGTACCACTAGCGCACTAGATATATTGAGAAAATTAAAATATAATAGTTTTGATCAGGTTCCTGTTCTGGTTCCAATATGACGAGTATATAGTATCATATGACTGTCGACGATAAATTTTAAAGGTCCGTTTTCAAGCTTTCCTCTAAACATATTATATAATTACATATTTGACGAGTATTATGACAAATCACATTTCAAACATAATTCTTGAACAATTAGTATAATAGGTTATCCTTAAAACAATTGCATAAATGTTCCGAATATTGTCGAGAGGGATATTTGTTCGAGACCCAATCTAATAAGACATGTCCGAAATTTTGTGTCCGATATTTAAAGTAAGGTTAATAGGTATACAGAATTAAAAACGAGTTTTCAATATTGTTGGTGCGTATAAAAGTACTAATATATAGTACAAATATAAATATTAAATATCAATAATAATTTCTATTATATTATGACGTATTTAGGTGTTGTTCGAAAACTATTAAAGTATAGTTTCACGCACTGATTGTAGAGTACTCAAAGACCCAAAGCTACTACTGTGGCAACGCGTTCACAATAATATTATACAAGTATATAATTTTTGTGTACAATGTATACGTATTTAGTGTACATAATGTACATTATACATACATAATATATAATGGGATGCGGCGATACGACCACAACCGCAAAGGTGCCTTAAAGCAGACACTCCGCACTCGTGCCTCGATTTGATCTTCGTTCACCACGGTTATTTTTTCATTATTATTTTTCACTGCAGTCCTCGACACATATAATATTATCATTGGAAACACGTTGGGAAACGGTTCAGCAGCACTTTTCCTCGGCAAACCGCATAACCATGCACCATAACTACCGAATGATGGTTAAGTGTAAGCTATACACTGTGTGTATAGTGTTGTCGGGTCGGTATAGAATATATATATAATATATATATATACATGTTATGTGTATAAGGACAACGACGGCGGCAGAGGGGAAAAAAATAAACAAATCTTTACCCAACGAAACCACCAGACGATTCACCTTCACGCTTCATCGACATAACTCGTGGGTGCCACCGGATACCTCAATAATTGTTTTATCTTCCCCGTTTAACCCGTGAGACGATTATTATTACTGTGCGGGCACCTCAACCACGGTAATGGTTCTTTGAATGAACCGAGAAAAAAATGTAAAATAAAATATCATTGTATATAGGTACACGCCTCGTTCTTTAAAGGTCTCGATCCCGCGCTAATGCGCATCATTACATAAAATATTCAAATTTCATTAATCATATCGAAAAAATCAATTACGCTCATATACGTCATACATAGCGTATTATGATAAGTGATAACCATATCACTATAATAATATGTATAGCATTTCGTTGGCGTTTTCATCGATACATAGTTTTGCGGCGACAAGTTCATTGAACGCGCAGTCTGCAAGAGTGTTTTATTCAAAGTATAACACGTTTATAGGAATCATAAATTCATAACCTAATCGTAAATTGAATAATATTTAAGTACCTAAGATAATAGGTATATCGTAATATTATGATATTATTACTTATATTCTGCAAATACATTCATATGTAATGTAACTCTCTACCGCCAACACAAGCATTGTGCTTAAAGGAGGTAGATACTTTATTGTAAACATTTTAATAATATGTCGAACATCTTATTTATATTTTACAATAAAATAAAAAAATATATATATATATATACATTACGGGAATGCGGCTTCAGGAATCAGGGCACAAATCATGGTGTAGAAAACATTTTTTATAGTATCGGACAATACATGGTTTGCCTATTTAAAGTTTCAAATGTGTTCAACATACTCGAAAAAAGGTCTAAAACCTGACCATACGCAGGCATAACGATGATCGAATATTACATCTACGTCGAACGTACGGGTTACCGGTCCCAGCCGTCTATATACCTGTGGACATCTACCCCATTGACACACACGACAATATAATAAGTACACGTAATATATATACATACGCGTGTATACACGGCGTACCTACTTGCACACATATTATTATTATTATTATTATTATTATTATTATTAGTATGTATACGATCTCCGAGTCACCGATTAAAACCCGGTGACCCGGGGAGGTCTTGGGTAAGCACACGCACGCACGCGAAATGTCGTGATCGATCATTACACGGGAGAGGCGTTCGTTTGTGTATTTTTTTCCCTCCGCCACACGTTATTATTATCCGGTGGCCATCGACCTGTCAGCAGGTCTCTCGATTTATTATTACGTACTAATCCGATGCTGCAGCGGACTGTGGGAATCGGATCCGATATATACGGTTTTTTTCATTCTTTTTTTTTTTATATATATATTTGTTTTACATTATTATTATTACTATTATTTTGTTTTATATATTATTTTTTTTTTTATTATTATTATTATTATTATTATTATTATTAAACCCGATAACTTTGTCGAAATCCATCGGGACGGCGTTTGAAATGAGGGCCAAGAAAACACAAAACCGGACAGACAGCATATTATATGTATATACCACCTTTATAAAATATATACTATAGGTATAATATAATAATTAAATATATATAAACCGGCCTTGGAGACGCGTCGGACACGTTACATATGTGTATATATATACATCGGATCGTGTGTTTTCCGCGACCACGTACCTACATAAACTTTAACGAAACATATTATGAAGAAAAATAAGCGCAAAAATAAAAACGACTTTCCTGTTCATAATCTCTCAATATATCGTGCGCGGGCCACACAACACTATTACTTTTATGTCCTATGAGGTGTATATACACATATTATATAGGTACCAAAATTCATACACATCAGGCACCGTGATCTGCGATTTCCACGCACGCCCCGACGGGTATAATTTATATATCGACATCATAAACAGTTTTCTCAACGATCTTTATGGTTGCCGAAATTGCACTGCTGCTTCACGCCTCTGTGGCCAATGATAATAATATTATAATAGAATAGTGCACGTTGCCAAATTTATGTTTTACGATGGTATATGAATGGTAATAAATAGAGATACCAAGTCCATTTCGAACGACGTTATATTACACATGTTCAGCGATCGATAAACAATTCGTAAACGACATATTATTGTAGGCATAGAATATCATAATATAATATATGTGTTTGAATATAATACACTATAAAATTATACCATAATTATATTGATTGGATGTTCGCCACGGCGTTAAGTGAGTTTGAATATGTAATGAGAGCGTAAACATAAAATGTGATAGTATATTTTAATATTATTATTAACGCAACGCAATGAACTCGTGATAGAATATAATCGTATATAATGTATAGTGTGTATAGTATAATAATTATATCATGGCGTTGTAACGTGGTCGGGGAAGACCAGTTAAATATAAGATATTCAGGGAGGAGTTGTGTATCCTTTGAATATATTTATCCGTAGCTCGGGAGCAGGAATGTTGGGATCTTATAGTTACAAATGAATACAGATTGATTTAAACTGTTATTAAAATATAATTTAATTACATTTAATTTACTTACAACTAATTTATTGGCAGCCCGGAGTTCCTATTCACATGACGGTGTCGCGCAGAACGGAGAACTGCCGTACCCTTACATAATATTCGCATTTGGCCGTAGCCTTACAATGGTATCATAACAGGAGGGGCTCAATATATATAGTCAGCATATTCTATATATTATGTTTATAAGGTATATAATAATATATATGTACATGTATATATGTAGGCTATACGTATATAGGTGACAAAGTATAAGTGACGATGTCACCATCGTTACATTACTCCCCTTCCTTTTTTTTTTTTTTACATTTTAAACGTGCTATCCTATGAACAAAAAATAATTATAATATAATACATAATTTTTATCCAGAGAACCCTTTTTCACTATTTACATAATTACCACTAACGTTAGATTTTCATTTTTGTGTGTATTTTTTTTTTTGTTTTAAACTGATTGAAATATTGTTAGAATTTGGAGACCCACTATTACTGCGATGTGATAACTTGTATTAGTATCATATTTTTTATACATGCACTGCAGCACTTATCATATACAACAGAAATTAATATTGTGTTATTAGACTCACCAGTGCGAACACATGCATGTTATATATTTTTTTGTTATTAGGTGTTTGCCTTATATCCGTTGTTTTATTTTTTATTTATTTTTTTGTCGTCTGTTTTTGATGACAGTGTGTGTATGCAACGGTTAATCGTTACAGCGTGTTTACTTTTTTGTGTGCAAATATAGAGTATTATCGATGAAAATAATCATACCACCCTTCCCGATGAGCTTGTTAATTTCCTATCATCAACTGCCGCATTCTTTTCATGGCCAAATAAGCCAGCTACTTTACTGATAAATACGAGGCACGAGCATAATGTAGGATGTCAGAGTTGGGCGTTATTCGAATGAACTTGTGTATAGATGATTATTTGGATAACATTTTATTCAAGTAAATTATGATGTATTATATACGACAAAATCTACAACTAAAAAAATGATTTGTTTATCAACTATGTTTAATCAAATAAAATAACCAACAATTATTCGTATAGTCTTTGAAATTTAGTCGAATAGTTTTTTATTCGAAAAATTATCTAGATAAAATTGTAGAATGTACATCATGTATATTAAATGGGTACCTATAACAAAGATTTTTATTTCGCAACTTAAAAAATCCCGAGAAACAACCGATTTGCAAATAATCAACCGTGGCGGTCGTAGATATACTATTATAATATTATTATATTAAGTTATTATTTTTGCATGAAAAATGATGATTATTATTGTTATTATTATCAAATATTGCTACCGGTACAAACGAAATATAATATAATAAGATAAACGTTCCAAGTGTATAACATTTTAAAGCGACGACGACGACATATATATATATATACAACATGTACAACTGTAGTACACATATCATAAAATCGATGTACCCACACGTTGGAATATAATACTCCGTTGTCATCGGCGGCACGGCGCTATACTATCGTTTTCTCACGGCACTCAGACGGCCGCCCGGGTGAAAGCTCCACCACTGACTGATGAAGACATATTTTCACCGCTTCGTCGTCGGTCTCACGCGCCCAGACGGGACTACGGATATAATATTGTTGTTACTATTATTGTTATAACTACAGTTTTTACGACGCTATTACGGTTTATTTTCATATTTTCGCCGTGTATGTTGTAGGTGGTATAGGCGTACGTGTGAAATGGTCATCGTCGAGCACTACCCCCCCCCAACAGACCAAAAGAAACGTAATAGCTAGGGGACACAATGTCCTGCGGCTTTTTTTTAGTAACAATGGTTGCACGGACGCATAGATGTACCTATCGAGTATTTTTTTCTTTAACTTCTGACATTTATACAGACAATATTGGCCATCAATCACACCAGAATGATAAATACTATTTGGTTTTCACTAGCATGAATAAATTATTGAAATGAATTCGTCCAAGTATAAACTGTTTTCTTGCAGTTTAAATAGTTTATAGTTCTTTTTTTTTTTGACAAATTTACATCTGAGATACATTATTTATTTTTTTTTTTTTTTGGTAAAAGTTGATTGAAATAATAATTCAATTTTTAAATTCCAGAAGAGAACACATGGTTTTCGATGGTTTTAAGTTACTGACGAAAAGTATTATTAAAAATTAAACAACAAGTGTAATATAGTATTTAGTATTAACAAACTACAAAAGAATTTTTATTATAATAAAATATTCATTAAAATTTTCTGATCTAACTTAAACAAATTTAACATGACATAATTTAATAGAACTTTAAGGTGCGCGTTTTTGACTATTTTTTATAATTATAAGTACACTCTCATATGCTCACAATGTAATGGTTTTAAGTTATAATGATTTATAATATACAATCTAAAACCCGCGCACTTTTTTATTATTCTTTTTAATGTTGTCTCCACTTTGACGCGCGATATCGATGTATGTTTTTTCTGCCTATCATCATTGTGAAATACACACGTGGAAAAACGGTATATAGGTGTGCATGCATGCTCATGCGTAGGTATATAGTTATTTTATATCGTTTTACTAGTAGTCGGTGTTCATTCTCACGGGCTACTTCGTGTGAATCTGACAGATTTTAAGTTAAGTATTAATAATAATAATTAATCTCTCTTCGTTTTTATGAAGGTTATTAAAAAAAAAAAAAACGATTTTGTCGGAATACATATAAACGCTATTATATACATATATTATTATATGATATATTAAACAGTAATAGAACCCATAATGATTCTAAACGTATTATCATTGCACGCTTATATATTATGCTTATTGTTAATATATTATAATCGGAGGCTTCAGCTATATGCACAATTAAAATACCATAAATCCGTAACCGTTTATCTGCAATTATACATTAAATTCATTTCCGACGGATTTGTTTGTATACTATAAATTGTACGGTACTCTAAAACGCATTAAATATACGATAGAGATGAATTTAAACGATCAGATAATCAGATAGTCGTTATAGGATCGTATATTCAAAAACAAAAAACGACTAAATTTCATACGGGGGTTTTATAGTGGAAATAATACTCTTTACGTAAACATATTATAGGTAATAATTACACTCCAGCAATAAAACGCACCAAATTGTAACGACAAATTCGAACGACCTTCCTTGTATAGTTTGACCTAATCACCAGCTAACTCTCCTACCAGCTGTATATATGTGTAATGTAAATTATGTGTATAACATAGTATTTACTATGTAACATTATTATAGTATAATATCTTATTACAGTACCTATATCTTTTACTGCGGAATTTCTAAAAAAAAACTGTATGGTCGTATATTTAGAAATACGAAAATGACAAATTAATTTTGTATTATAATTATTAAATATCTATAAATACGGTAAAAAGTAACAACAATTTTATATTTTACACAACTGCTGTATTCGACGAAAGAAGATAAAAAAATTAATTGGAATTTTCTCAAAAATTAGTAGTAACTATATATAATATATAGTATATATGTACTTACTATAAAAACCTAATGCCATTTTAAAGAGGCTCCGACAATAGAGCATTACATACATTTTGAAAATATGAATTTTTTGTTAGAATTACATGGCATACCCGAAATATACATTTTGTTGTCTGTATTTTTAAATTCAAACAACTTGAACGTGTTATACGATTTTGAAATTCGAATTAAGCGAGAATTTAAGTCTTGCCCGTCCCCTAACATTGACGTGCAGTTGGTAGCCTTAGATACTTAATATACAATGTTGAGTATAATGTGTTACTATGTCCAACTCACCCATATTGACGGTCATGGCGTCCAAGTCTTTGGGTTTACGCTTCCTGGGACGGCCTTTCTGCCGGGGTTGCGTGGGAGCGGAGACGGCAGGCGCACCACCGGCTCCGTTGGCCGCGGCACCGCCGTTGAAGAACGCGCCGGCGCCGGGCGCGGGTGACTCGAGCGCCCGGGACGACGGGTACGGCGACTGGACGGGCGTCATCGACGGCGGCATGATGGTCCTCGGCAGCGGCGACTGTTGCTGTTGCTGTTGCTGGGCCTGCAGCGACGCGGACGACGGCCCGAACTGCTGGTAATGGTGCTGGCAAAACACCGCGCCGTCGCGCATGCCGAACTGATCGCCCTTGGTCAGCACCGCCAAGCAGACGGTGCAACTGAAACACGGCACGTGGAACACCGTGTCCCGGGCGCGCATCACCAGCTCCGACGGCGAAATGGCCGCCTGGCACCGGCCGCACCGCCGTATGCCGTACAACCTGCGGACAAAACACAATAATTATGTTATTATTAAAACCTGTGTAAGACATCATGATGGCAGTATATTTTTGACGATTCCGTTTACCGCGAGAACTAAAATAATTTTGTATATTTTGACGCGAGTAGAAGATTTTATAGTGTGCCCGAGGGGGGAGCTAGGGTGCCATTTGCGGTTTTCGAAATCGGGCAGTGACTGCCCAGTACACTGCTGTATAATATAAACATACAGGGATAATAATGATTTAATTGTTTCGTGTGTCTTTGCAGGAGTTGTATACCCACTATTTAGTACACACACTTTTTCGTGTCATCCCTAACCCTCAGCATAAGAAACATAGATCACATTATAAGTGTGTGAGTTGTACTACAATATTAATATTATTATCTTCCTGTAGAAATGTCGAAACATCATTAACGTCAGCACGCAGCTCGTTTTTACAATTGATTTTCGTGTTTCTCATTCATCATACTGACATACATATTATTATTATGAAATATATGCGGAGACGTTTACACACGACAATGTGCGCGAGTTTATAACATGGTTATGGAAAGGTGGTCGCACAGCGTGTGTCTATTTGATGTGCCTAAAAGAGGTTGTAGGGGGAGAAGGCGACCGTTGGATCTTTTTCGCACCTCCAGTGTGGGCGTGGTCGAACGGCGAAGTCGAACAAAAGGGCCCGTTGGGAAAAATAATGCACAGAAACGTATAATAATAATAATAATATACAACGTATGATTTCCTATACGCGTATCGCGCCGCCGTAATCGCTGCACAGCTACTGCCAACGCCGCCGACAGTAGTCCTCTCCCCGGGGTCCACAAAATAATAATAAAAATACCTCAGCGGGATACCGGCGATACCGCCCTCGTCCCTGCCCGGTCGAGGGCGCGGCGGTTTTCATCCCCCCGGTGTGTGTGTGTGTGTGTGTGTGTGTGTTCCGGTTACCGGTTCAATGAGTGTAACCTATTATTTACCGTGTTGTTGTTTGTTACACTAGTGTTTATCCCGTTCCAATATTATAACACAACAATATATAATATACGTAGGTACATACTATAATGTGTAACTATGTGCAGTGTGTACCTATACTGCTTCCACCGTCACCGTCTCTGCAGTTTTGTTTGTTTATTTGCGTAATATATAAATATATATACCCAGAGGGAGACGCAATAATAATAATATGATTATTATCCGTGCACGAGAGTGTGAACTCGAGAACAAAAAATAACACCCGGGGGCATGCGTGTGCGCTGGTTTTTTTTAACAGTTTACTGTTTGGAGAGACGGCCGCCGGATTCGAGTCCACTTGTGCGAAAACCACAAGAAAAAAACAGTCGTTATATATTATTATATTTGGCAAACGGAGCGCGTTGTGTCGTTCGGATAGAAATCGTCGTCAGACGCGTCCGGATTTGGGCACGAAAACTGCGGGAAAAAATGCCGTCATATATGCACTCAACGCCGCCGCCGCCGCCGCCCGCTGCCCCGCTCACACGAGTTTATAAAAATTATATGATTTAATAAATCACGAAGTATATAATAAAATACGTCCAATTACGCACAATATTATGCCACGAGTGAGTAAAATGAAAAAAGGAGTGTCCTTTCGCGCTGCAGACACATTCCGCGGGCGTATAATTCAAAACGATTTATAGCCGATACGAGCACATATGTTGCTATCGACTATAGTCATAATAATAAAAACAATAATATTGTACAGTATCGTATTGTATCGGGACTCTACCGATCGGAGCGCACTTATCGCAGTGCAGCGTTGGATCGCCGAGACAGCGTCGGTGGCTGAGGAAAATATTTTAATAATATATTCTGTGGGCACTATAGACGGCGGGTTGGCGTTTTTCGACACGATTTTCATGCCGTCAAACAGCGCTGCACCGTATATGCGTACCCACGTATTGTCGAGGCAGATCACACACCCGATTATCGCAAACTACCACCCATTTCTTCATTCTACCCTCCCTCCCACAACGCACTGACCTCGTCGACATTTGTCCAGTTTTCGCGTTTACCTATACGCGCGAGTTTATTGTTAGCGTAATAACATGTACCCGACGCATAAACCTATAACAATATACATACCTAAAAAACAATATATAAGTTCACTTATATACCCATACCAATAACACGCGAGTTCCTATATTATTATATTGTCGAGCAGCGTACCTCCGCACAGATACCGCGAGGTATCGTTATTGGCGTACCGCGACGAAACGGTGTGCAGTGATTTTTTTATTTATTTTGCGTGCGCATCTCGTCGTGACCCGCCGCCGGTGACTCGGTGCAGCAACCTTGGTTCGTGCGACCAAACCGGTATGGCACCGCGCGAGTATACCGCGGTTATCGCGTCCGACCGATCGCGCGTCGTCGCGTCGGGTTGGACGACGGTGCATGCGTATATTATTATGGTATCGCATTATTACAATATCAAGTGCGAGTCTGAAAACGAGCGAGGAAAATCTCGGCCGCCGCCGGGAAAACGACGTCGTATTACGGTACAAGCAATCGCCGTGCTCTAAATTAGTCTATTACATTGTGATTTCTTGTAATATTTCGCGATGTCGATTACACTAGGTATGTAAATATTATATATTAACTTACGTAACTGGAATGAAAACTATGTACCGAACCTAACCTAAACGTTGGGCACGAGCGCGGCCTCGGCGTGTCACCGCCGCGACTGTTCTTGCACCTCGACGACCATGCGTAAATAACATAATCATTGGTGTATGATATAGCACGCGAGACGCCGAGAAACGCGCATCGGAGCATTATTTGAACATAAAATTATATATTATAATAAAATATACAAAACCGAAACCGAACCGACGGTCTGTGTCGTGGTGTCGCGTTTACCGCGGAACGGTTCGGGTCGGGTTGGCTCATGGCGGGACCGTGAACTACTATGATATTATATACAGGTAACGACACACAATACAGTATCAGCAGCAGCTCGAAATGTGTGTAATGTGAATGATATTAAAGGAGTGTACACCGTGCACATTGTATTATAAATAGATGCGGTTCCGTACCATTACTACGCCGCAGACGACAATTTTTAAATTTTCATCGATTTGCGTCGTCAAACGAAAAATCTGGTTTAGAAATTTAAAGCGCCTCGCCAAAACGATTGACAANATGTGTTACTATGTCCAACTCACCCATATTGACGGTCATGGCGTCCAAGTCTTTGGGTTTACGCTTCCTGGGACGGCCTTTCTGCCGGGGTTGCGTGGGAGCGGAGACGGCAGGCGCACCACCGGCTCCGTTGGCCGCGGCACCGCCGTTGAAGAACGCGCCGGCGCCGGGCGCGGGTGACTCGAGCGCCCGGGACGACGGGTACGGCGACTGGACGGGCGTCATCGACGGCGGCATGATGGTCCTCGGCAGCGGCGACTGTTGCTGTTGCTGTTGCTGGGCCTGCAGCGACGCGGACGACGGCCCGAACTGCTGGTAATGGTGCTGGCAAAACACCGCGCCGTCGCGCATGCCGAACTGATCGCCCTTGGTCAGCACCGCCAAGCAGACGGTGCAACTGAAACACGGCACGTGGAACACCGTGTCCCGGGCGCGCATCACCAGCTCCGACGGCGAAATGGCCGCCTGGCACCGGCCGCACCGCCGTATGCCGTACAACCTGCGGACAAAACACAATAATTATGTTATTATTAAAACCTGTGTAAGACATCATGATGGCAGTATATTTTTGACGATTCCGTTTACCGCGAGAACTAAAATAATTTTGTATATTTTGACGCGAGTAGAAGATTTTATAGTGTGCCCGAGGGGGGAGCTAGGGTGCCATTTGCGGTTTTCGAAATCGGGCAGTGACTGCCCAGTACACTGCTGTATAATATAAACATACAGGGATAATAATGATTTAATTGTTTCGTGTGTCTTTGGAGTTGTATACCCACTATTTAGTACACACACTTTTTCGTGTCATCCCTAACCCTCAGCATAAGAAACATAGATCACATTATAAGTGTGTGAGTTGTACTACAATATTAATAATATTATCTTCCTGTAGAAATGTCGAAACATCATTAACGTCAGCACGCAGCTCGTTTTTACAATTGATTTTCGTGTTTCTCATTCATCATACTGACATACATATTATTATTATGAAATATATGCGGAGACGTTTACACACGACAATGTGCGCGAGTTTATAACATGGTTATGGAAAGGTGGTCGCACAGCGTGTGTCTATTTGATGTGCCTAAAAGAGGTTGTAGGGGGAGAAGGCGACCGTTGGATCTTTTTCGCACCTCCAGTGTGGGCGTGGTCGAACGGCGAAGTCGAACAAAAGGGCCCGTTGGGAAAAATAATGCACAGAAACGTATAATAATAATAATAATATACAACGTATGATTTCCTATACGCGTATCGCGCCGCCGTAATCGCTGCACAGCTACTGCCAACGCCGCCGACAGTAGTCCTCTCCCCGGGGTCCACAAAATAATAATAAAAATACCTCAGCGGGATACCGGCGATACCGCCCTCGTCCCTGCCCGGTCGAGGGCGCGGCGGTTTTCATCCCCCCGGTGTGTGTGTGTGTGTGTGTGTGTGTGTTCCGGTTACCGGTTCAATGAGTGTAACCTATTATTTACCGTGTTGTTGTTTGTTACACTAGTGTTTATCCCGTTCCAATATTATAACACAACAATATATAATATACGTAGGTACATACTATAATGTGTAACTATGTGCAGTGTGTACCTATACTGCTTCCACCGTCACCGTCTCTGCAGTTTTGTTTGTTTATTTGCGTAATATATAAATATATATACCCAGAGGGAGACGCAATAATAATAATATGATTATTATCCGTGCACGAGAGTGTGAACTCGAGAACAAAAAATAACACCCGGGGGCATGCGTGTGCGCTGGTTTTTTTTAACAGTTTACTGTTTGGAGAGACGGCCGCCGGATTCGAGTCCACTTGTGCGAAAACCACAAGAAAAAAACAGTCGTTATATATTATTATATTTGGCAAACGGAGCGCGTTGTGTCGTTCGGATAGAAATCGTCGTCAGACGCGTCCGGATTTGGGCACGAAAACTGCGGGAAAAAATGCCGTCATATATGCACTCAACGCCGCCGCCGCCGCCGCCCGCTGCCCCGCTCACACGAGTTTATAAAAATTATATGATTTAATAAATCACGAAGTATATAATAAAATACGTCCAATTACGCACAATATTATGCCACGAGTGAGTAAAATGAAAAAAGGAGTGTCCTTTCGCGCTGCAGACACATTCCGCGGGCGTATAATTCAAAACGATTTATAGCCGATACGAGCACATATGTTGCTATCGACTATAGTCATAATAATAAAAACAATAATATTGTACAGTATCGTATTGTATCGGGACTCTACCGATCGGAGCGCACTTATCGCAGTGCAGCGTTGGATCGCCGAGACAGCGTCGGTGGCTGAGGAAAATATTTTAATAATATATTCTGTGGGCACTATAGACGGCGGGTTGGCGTTTTTCGACACGATTTTCATGCCGTCAAACAGCGCTGCACCGTATATGCGTACCCACGTATTGTCGAGGCAGATCACACACCCGATTATCGCAAACTACCACCCATTTCTTCATTCTACCCTCCCTCCCACAACGCACTGACCTCGTCGACATTTGTCCAGTTTTCGCGTTTACCTATACGCGCGAGTTTATTGTTAGCGTAATAACATGTACCCGACGCATAAACCTATAACAATATACATACCTAAAAAACAATATATAAGTTCACTTATATACCCATACCAATAACACGCGAGTTCCTATATTATTATATTGTCGAGCAGCGTACCTCCGCACAGATACCGCGAGGTATCGTTATTGGCGTACCGCGACGAAACGGTGTGCAGTGATTTTTTTATTTATTTTGCGTGCGCATCTCGTCGTGACCCGCCGCCGGTGACTCGGTGCAGCAACCTTGGTTCGTGCGACCAAACCGGTATGGCACCGCGCGAGTATACCGCGGTTATCGCGTCCGACCGATCGCGCGTCGTCGCGTCGGGTTGGACGACGGTGCATGCGTATATTATTATGGTATCGCATTATTACAATATCAAGTGCGAGTCTGAAAACGAGCGAGGAAAATCTCGGCCGCCGCCGGGAAAACGACGTCGTATTACGGTACAAGCAATCGCCGTGCTCTAAATTAGTCTATTACATTGTGATTTCTTGTAATATTTCGCGATGTCGATTACACTAGGTATGTAAATATTATATATTAACTTACGTAACTGGAATGAAAACTATGTACCGAACCTAACCTAAACGTTGGGCACGAGCGCGGCCTCGGCGTGTCACCGCCGCGACTGTTCTTGCACCTCGACGACCATGCGTAAATAACATAATCATTGGTGTATGATATAGCACGCGAGACGCCGAGAAACGCGCATCGGAGCATTATTTGAACATAAAATTATATATTATAATAAAATATACAAAACCGAAACCGAACCGACGGTCTGTGTCGTGGTGTCGCGTTTACCGCGGAACGGTTCGGGTCGGGTTGGCTCATGGCGGGACCGTGAACTACTATGATATTATATACAGGTAACGACACACAATACAGTATCAGCAGCAGCTCGAAATGTGTGTAATGTGAATGATATTAAAGGAGTGTACACCGTGCACATTGTATTATAAATAGATGCGGTTCCGTACCATTACTACGCCGCAGACGACAATTTTTAAATTTTCATCGATTTGCGTCGTCAAACGAAAAATCTGGTTTAGAAATTTAAAGCGCCTCGCCAAAACGATTGACAAACGCGTTCTACATAGCTGGGATGGTATAGTCTGCCCGGCATGTATATATGCATAGGTATTATATATTACATAATAGGATAATAAGGACTAAGGAGATAGGTCCGATATGCGATCTCGTCGTTTGCACGGGCACTACGCAGCTGCTCCAGATAGCACATAAATAACTATTATTATGGTCGCTGTCGTTGTTTTTACTATCATTTTTTTTTTTTTTTTATAATAACCGAAAACATTTTTACAGGTTATTTCCACGTTCAAATAATATATACTTGACGAGGCCGGGCGGCAGCAGGAAATCCGTTTTTGGGGACACGACACGCGATGTGTGGAAGGTACTAAAATATAAAAACACACATTGTAGGTATATACTTTTCTCAAGATTGCCGGGCGAACTATGTCTCCTGTTGCGAGGTTCCGGGACACGTGAAGTCCGAAAAATCAACGGCTATAATAACATAATATGCATCATGCATGTAGCCCATTCCCCGTACACGACGGACAAACACTAAAAAACAGGTAGGTGTATAGGCTGTATAATAAATGACGACGATGAAATGTTTTTTTAAATAAAAAAAAAAAACCTAGCAAAACAGAAACGCATTGTTCCGTATGTGTTATTATTACGGTGTTAATTAGGCGGATCGCTCGCGCATACATGTATAATAACAATAATAATAATAATAATATCGTCTACACTTTTCGAAAAATCGTTTTAAAACCACGAGCGACATACGAGATGTACAGTGTGTGTGTGTATGTGGGTGGGTGTGTGCGTGTGCAAGTCTTGTTACTTCTGCAGCGCGCGGTTCTCACTCTTCCGTCCCGGTGGCTCGGGTGTGCCGCATTATCTTTACATAACAACTATCCGTCGTAACAGATAACATCAATGAGAGATTCACACGTACATGCGTGAGCATATCACACACACACACACACACACACACACACCACTGTTATTAAGAGCGAGAGACAGACGTAATATAAAAATAGATAAACACTCGCGTGTATAAAGCAATATTTTGGAAGGCAAAAAAAAATGTGCGAGTACCGTAACGGAGGTATGTGTGGAGGTTAAAAGGTTTTTGTGGTACCTACTCTGTTTCGGTCGGAGTAATATGATGACCAGTTGATATTGCAGTATCGAATAAGACTCGCAGGGAGAAATAGGTATTAAATCAATTTTTTTTTACCATGGCAAAGCACTCTGTGCGAAATAAATTGCAATCGAATTATAATAATATTAGACAGCAGTTATATTATATACGTTCCCTAGCATAAGTACCTCCCCTTTGTACGCACACACTATATATTATGAAAACTCGTACTGAAATCCAAAATATCGTCGCATTATCTGCATCAGTTCTTCAACAGACTGTATATTATATATATATATGTATGATTTTGCTAAATATAAAAGTGTATATAGTCACATAGAGCTCTTGACTAACTCTCTGCTAACCTAAACTCTGATGAACTTGATATAAGAAGTATGGACGAGGACGACACTGCTGCTGTAGCTACTGCAATAGGACATGTATATAGAAGATGCAGAAGTAAGTATACAAGTAGGTCTAGCAGGAGATACGGTTGCGCCGCGGGAGCAGCTATATTATATATTATATCATTATTATTATTATTATTATTATATAGACGAAGAGGAGCAAATGGATATACCGGCACGCGTCCGAGATCGTATCGTCTCCGAGAATACGGAGAATAATAATAAAAAGATCGTATAATAATAGTGTAAAAAATAATATATAGAGGCGCACTTTGACGGTTTAGTCGCGCGCCCGACGGGGTGTCATCGTGTCGGACGCGGTCCGCTGTCGTATTATTTCATTTTTTATTCTTTTTTTTTTTTACAAACTTCTCTCCGCTGTCATACACGCGTCTCTATACGTACCATACATATAATATTAGAATAATATAACGCGTACGACTATAAATTAAATCTTTCTCGGCCTGTGAGCGGCGTTTGAGATTTAGTCCAAAAAAATTGTCAAGCATAATAGGTACGATAAAAAAAAAAACTATTGTACCTGTCGGGCGAGCTCACGTCCGACGGCGGCGGGGGTCCTTTCACCCATCGCGCGTGTAATAATATGGGATATATATAAAGCGGCGTAATACGACATTGCTATGTATTGTGCGTACCTAGTGTCCGATTACGGCCGATAGGCAAGTCTAGTGTGATATTTAAATTGTACATGTGTAACATAGTCATCCGGGATTCAGAATTCCGAAACTCGCGGCTATAAACATTATGAGAGGGCGTCGTCGTATGCATATTTATGCAGGACGTATCGTCCTTCATTATTATTATTAATATTATTATTATTTTGTCGTTCGAATATAAATACTTACGCTCAAGTGTATAGTGCAGCACACATTAAATTTGTTTATTTATTTTTTCGCAAAGATCATTGCGACAGTAACAACCCCCTCCCCCGTACCACAATCGCGATCTTCTTTTCTCGGATAGTTTTAACTGCGATCACGTGCAAGCGGCAGCAGTGATGATGAGGCACATGTGGTGGCATCGCGCGACAAGCAAAACCATATTACATTATATTATAGTACTGCTACTACACACGATATTATTATTATTAGTATTATTATTATATTATATACACGACTTATACTCTATACTCCTATAATGTATATATATTATATACACATGGATCGACCACACAATTCGCCGCCGAAACTCCTTCCAGACTCTTTTCGACGTTGTATTATTATTATTATTGCGTCGTACGCTTCCCGTTGATCGCATGTAAATCGTAAATCATGTATATGTATATATATATAGCTAATATCGTGGCGTCTCGCACACGTATTATATTATATACAGTACCGGGGGTGATGGAAGGGGGTGTGGTAGTGAGAGGCGAGGGTTATGTCAGATATTATGTACGCGAACCGTTTTCGCGCGTTTCTCGTCATGTATATTTATATATATATAATATCATAAGCGCCATAAATCACGCGGGTGCACTGCTGCGCTATATAAAAAATAATATTCTGGACGCGCCGCCGTTTACATGTGTTGTACACACACATTATACATAATATAAGACCCACGTGTTTGTCGCCGCACATGACGTCGTATTCAAAGGACTTCTCGATCGTTTTTTATCTGCTCCAGTTTTTTTACGGGTCTTTTAAGATTTTTTTTTAAGAAGCCGCTTTTCTTGTTTTTTTTTCTACACGACTATCTCACTGCCAGAATACGTATTACACGAATCTCAAACTCGAAGTCGTTTCGGTTCATGTTTTCGTCCAAACTCCAAACCCCACAGTCATCGAAAATATGACAGATGGACGTTTCGATGTATGGCCCGATTATATGTATATATTTTAATCTTATTGTACGAAAAAACAAACGATATAAACGACTGCCGATGATAATAAAAACGTTATGATACAATAATAATGATAATAGGTAATGACCGCGTTTGGTGCGCGACCGCTGGCCAACAGCGATCGTCATGTCATCGCGTGAATGTGTGCGTGATCAGCTTTGATCACGGTCACCCGACTGTCGGATGGCGAAAGGATATATTATGTACCTAGGTACCTATACGAATAATATTATTATACAGAGAGAGGGTCGCGGGTTGTGCCAAGTCATAGTGGACACAATGGCACAATGCGCAATAATGCGTGCCCTCTATATCGTTTGGCTGTTATGTTTTTATTAAATTATCATCGTTATTATTATTATTGGGATAACAGCGAATAATATATACCAAAAGGCCGTTCGTTCCACGTGAGAACTCGCATGTGTACCTATATATACATACGTTTTCTGTTGTTGCCCGTGACGCGAACACCATTTATCATATACCTATACATTATATTTCATATATATTAAACACACAACTCAGGTAACACGAGTAATAAGTAGGTATATCGTGATGAATATTGTGCGTGTGTGTTCTCAATCGCGAGAACGTCCACTTAAACGGTTTGACATTTTTTCATCCCCAGGCTGGAATAATGGACTTAACAATTTACGCTTCATCATGAACCGAGAGGGGTTGGGCAGCATGTGGCATCCACCTCCTTCGAAAGCGGTCGAAACAGAGTTGGGAAAAGTATACTAGGTGGTCACCCCATAAGGAAAATAATGATGTCACTCTCTGGTTTTATACGGTTTTTTTGATGGAAATGCTTGAACAACAAAACACAACATTAAACATCATCATTTTCTGTAAAAATGTAGATTTTTAAGTCGACGAATAAAATATATTAACAACCATTTAATTGTTCTAAAAGTGTTACTCTCCTTATCCGGATATATATATATATATTTTAAAAATATTTTTTTCTAAATCTTTTGATTTGACTTTCAATTATTTTGAATAAAATTAAATAAAAATGGTAATACAATTTTTCTATCAAAATAAAATATAAATAAACATTATTTATGAAATTTATGGAAACCTTACTAAAAAAAAAATTGTTGAAAATTGTGTTATTTCTCTCACTCTCGTTAACGGCGAATCGAATGTTTTAAGCAATGGGCAATGGTGCAGGTTAATCTGTAATAAATTTAATGATAATCATCAGGAACCTCGAGCCTATATAATTGTATAACGACAAATTCCGCATAGACGATATAAATTGGTGGTGACAAGTGACGAGTAGTTACTTGTGGTTATATATTCAAGTTTATCAAATATAGTCTACCTGGTGTAACAGCTATTTTTATTAGACGTCCTGGGTTGTAGGGGCAATGCTGCATATTCGCAGGATATCCGATGATAGATCTATCTTCAATAGGTACTACAGATACAAAATACAAGACATAATAACATGTATGGTGGTGTAGAATACTAACAGTATTCAAGAGGTATTTTAATAAACTTTTAGTTCTGATGTCATGGACAGCTTTTTTAACATCTACCTACCAATAGTGTCTACATTCTAACCATATTATATAATCTTCAAGCTCGCGGCGACGATCATCGGCATAACGTCACGTATAAAGTACCTATGTATATAGCCTACACGCACGCACCACACGGGGACTCCTGTGGCGCTGGACAGTAAGACTTTACGCAGTTTACGGCTCGGCATAAAAAGCAGGAGACGACAAAAAATGTAATGGGTATATCGTCGTATGACGGCATTAACACGTTATTTATTAAGCGGAGCACGGTTGACAACGGACGCGCACGACCTGCAGCGGTCGAGAACAGACCCAACACGTAGTTTGAAATTTCGTGTTTTTCATCTTATACATCTGCGATTCCATCATAGACGGTTTTACGCATAAACCTACTATAGATCAATAGCCGATAATAGGTGGAACTCGGAGGGAACAAAACTAAACTGTCTAAATTGTCGAATGAGAAAAAATGTGTACATTATATTATGTTGTGTAAGTAAATGTATAGTATAATATAATAAAATAATTAACTAGATGCGTTTCATGGTTTTAACAAATAATATTTCAAGACTAAAACCACTATTTTTTAATATGTATTCGAATTGAATTGTTGTCTACTTTTTATTTTTATTTTTTAATTAAAATGTTTCAGCAAACGAATGCACTTATACAAGCTTAACAACATAATTATATAGCATATGGCATTTATGTATTTAAAGATATGATATTATACATAATGTTTACAAAGCAATTTAAGATTACGGTTATTAGATACGAATTATAGATAGTGATAATTTTAATGAGGTTTGTGGATAAGAAATTTGATATGAAATGAATGACTAATATGGGAAGTTTGTTTTGAGTTTGTTTAAAAATACGGTAAGTATAGAGAGATTAGAGGGTTTAATAATATTTTGAACTCGTTCAAAATTCTTGATATTGAATTGTGAGAAGAATTAGATGTCGGCTGGCCGACTGTTATACCAGCGTACGAGGTTTTATTTGATACGTAACGACGTTTGAAGACTTGTTGAGTTTGGAGTTTTAAGCCTGGGCCCCGACACGTATATTTAGCACCCTTAACGTCCCAACATAACTATAGGTACTTGCTATATTATACGTCCGGACGTGTTATTAACAGATAACATTAATGTTAGCCCTGCATTTATATTTTATTAAGTAGGTACCTAAAATAATAGTGGTATAACAACAGTTAACAAAAAACAATAATAATCCATAATACCAGCTATATGATCTCTCATATTATATAAGCAGTCAAATACCTGGTTACACTCGCATATTGGTAATATCGTTTATTTGAGGATTGATTGTTTTCCCGAGTGTAATAAGGTGTCCCCCCCCAAAAAAAAAAATAAATAAATAAATAAATAAAAAAACTACTTGGGTTAAGTTTAATCTTTTCAATGGACGCTATTTAAGTCTACAAAGTGTCAACCCCTTCCTTATTTTATTTTTTCCAATTCGATCATTATATAATATAATATAAAACGCGTAAGGCATGTATACACAGTGCTGCAGGGATGATGCGTGGTCGCCGTAAACGTATGTTATACATAAATAGGGTGGTTTCGGCGTTATTATATTATGTGCGCACTGCAGCGTACATATTATGTAAACTCGGGCGAACCTGCTGTCTGCGGGGGAGGGGGGCCGGAGCCGTCGACGAGGCGAATTCACGAAGCAAAATTACACGGTGCACAGTGGAGTTCAAAATAATATGTATAATATAATATTTGTGGGTATAGCAGCAGCAGCAGCAGCAGCCAGCGGGTCGTCTGTGTCACGTCAATGCACAGTGTGCGCGATGATCCGATACGACCGCCGATAAGAGAGCGCGAACGGCACTGCGGCCGTATTGTATATACGACTGATTCGTATATTATATGTATATAGGTACCTATATAATAATATAATAATATAATATTGTTATGTGTAATAGCCGACGGAGATGAAACTAACGAGAAGAGATCGAAGAGTTGCGGAGAGAGAGCCGGTCCGGGCCGCCGGTCGGGGGCGGGGTACGATGATTGGGCGATTTTCGCTCTGTCGGGTTATTCTCCTTTTTTTTCTCTATCTTTTATTTATTTATTTATTTTTTTTTTTACCATACGTGATGGTGCATCAGTGCGGTGTGTCTCGTAACGATTTCGTTGCGTCGTATATTATTTTATGAAGGTACCTATATAGATAGGTAGGTGGGTTACCGTTCGGTCCATGTAGGTATACCTACACGTCGCACGTCGTTCCCATCGTGTGACTGCGGCGGCGGAGGCACACAATGGCCCCCAGCCCAGCCGGTGACCTTTTGCGCGGGGAGGTGTATATAGTAATACGTACACAGACGAAAGAGAGAAGGAAACGAAAGAATGAAAACCGACTTTTATCCTTATTCTTTGACGCGCGAGTTGACGCAATAATACCAAAGTGATAATTAAGACATCCGAATCGACACGAGGCCGCCGCGCGTTGTTCGCCGGCACAAATCCTACATACATACATATATACGACGACGCGCCTAGATAATAATAATTTAATATATACCTACTCATATTATTATTATTATTATTATTATTATTATTATATACACCGATATATACCCATAACTATATAATATTGTGTTTAATTCTATACACGCTGGCCGACCCGCGCACACACGCTCACACGGTCGCTCGCACACCGGCGCACAGCCCGGCGCCGCCGTATGGAGGTAACACGTATATAAGATACACAGAGATACATGTGTATAAAATATAATATAGTGTGTGTGTGTGTGTGTGTGTGTGTGTGTGTGTGCTTGTAGTAAAACGAGTTGTGCGCACCTTTCAATTTCACACATCACTCGGCCGTCCGCCGCCGCCGCCGCCGTCACCGGTAGTCTTCGCTGCCGGGACGGACATCGTGCGAATAATAATTATAATTATGTTGGATTCAGAGCTCAGACCTTATGCTCTAAAAACGTATAAGACATGCATATGCAGTTATGCGTTTAGAAAAAAAAACAAAAATGTGTGCATATTATATTATTATTATTTTTTATATATATTTTTATTACCCATTCATAAATTTGAATCGTGGTTTATACATTTTAAATTATGCAGAATTCATATGAATATTATTAAGTAGGCAGGCATCTAGGCACATTTTAAATTGCATAACATAATAATAAGATTTTATATACGCAGGTACTATCTTCATTGCATCTATAATAAATTCACAATAGATGTACACAATTTACACATCATATTACGTAGATAACTAAAATAAATACGAGCTGGAAACGTAGTTTAAATATTGTTAGACATAATACCGGCCACAAGATTAAAATCTCAAATAATCGTCTTAGTATTATATTTTCGAAGTTTTTAATCCGAGTGTCAACAAATATTTAAGTTGAAATTGTCTAATATAGGTACATGGGAATTAAAAAATGACGAAACTTGCAGGAAATGTGTTTTCTAAAAAACTCAATAAATCAGCAGCGCACAAACAATATAAATTGATACCACTTCATTCGTAAAGTAATAAAATCAATGTATGGAAAACTGTTACCTGACGATTCCTAAATATTACAGGGCAAAAAAAAACATGCAAATTCAACAAAATTTGAACCCTAATTATTTATGGTTATATCATGTTTAGCCAGCATATACGATGATATTATTTAAGGTATATCGTGTACAATACGCGAGTAGGTATACACCGGGTGCAAAGAGCAGGTTATAGTTTTCTATACAATATATACGTTATAACTTATAAATAACTGTCGAATGATGTTTAAATAATAATCAGACTGCTCACAAACACACACGCGTTAAATATCGTATAAAATGCTTCGTAAAAATAATATAATATATCATGTGCTCGCAAAACTTGAGCGATCGCTATCGCAGCGAAAAACGGGCCGAAAACTCCGAGACCGGGTCAGCGAGTGTACCTATGTAGTTTCGGGCCGTCGGTAATATATTTTAATTGCACGGCGCATCCCGAACGAATAGCAATATAAATGTAAATTAAATATATAGGTATTTGTGTGTGTGTGTGTGTGTGTGAGCTGCAGTTGTCCCGTCATGCGCAGGTGCCGAGCGTTTCCCGCTGTTTGATAAATCGCCCCGGACGGTTATTATTATTATTATTATTAATTTTTTTTTTCGACACTGCGCCTCCGTCGATGATATGATACAACGATTATAATAATAATTATTGTTTTTTGCGAGTGCATACTATATAATAATAATACAACAGCAGACTCTGCGGCGAATCTACTATTATATAGGTACCTATATAGACATGTATAGCAGTACCAAAACACATGCATCAGGATGCAAGCAAATTATATGCTCGGCATTACGACGACGACCATCACCAAGTTACGGGTATTAAACATAATTTAGAGACGTAAACGACCGCAAAAGAACGGTTTTCGTCTAAAAATATTTAACGATTTACTACCACGTAATATTATGGCTTCGAGTAGTATACACTGTTATTATAATTCATTAAAATGTGTGTGTGTGTGTGTGTGTGTGTGTGTGTGTGTGTGTGTGTGTGTGTGTGTGTGTGTGTGTGCGCGCGCGCGAGCGTTCTGCTCCTATTCCCGCAGGTCTAATTAAAAGCGCGAAGAATGCGTGGCGCGTGTGTGTACATTGGTGGCCACGCGTGCACCGCCAAGAGAGAAGAGACCCGACAAGAAGATATACGTCAGCGAGATCGAGCGGTCACGACGACGAGGGCACGTGCGTAATATTATAATAATAATAATAATAATAATAATAATAATAATATATATACGTATATATGTGATGTGTACGAAATAACTCGGCGGGACGCACAGGACGAGATAAATATATTGTATAATATACGGTGCGGTTGTGTTGTCTGTTGGTCGGGTGCCAGTGCGGCGGTCGCAGGACTTTATATTTTTTAATTGCTTCCAGAAGTTTTCGTCCGCGATTTAATTTAATTTATATTATCGCGGACGCGCCCGCGGAGACGTTGAATAATTGCCACCCCCACGACCCACCCGGCCACTATTTAAGTATATTACCATCACGCGCGTGGGTATGTAATAATGCGTATATATAGGTGATATATAGTGAGACTTACAGTCGTCCACAGGTTAACCCATCATTTTATATAGATAAACGACAAATTATTATCTTATTGCAACGCGATATATATTTACCGCGAAATTACCATTTTCATTACTAGTCAAACTCCAGACAAGAAAACCGCAGCAATTCCAGAAAAGAAATATCGCTACCAAGCTATGAGCAATATACCACTATGATGACATATAATAGTAATATGAGCATAAGAGTCGAAAAATTAAACACATAAATGTACAGTTCAAGTATTATATCATCCACTAGAATGTGGGAAAATGTAGGTTATTTCTGTAAAAGTCGAGTTTATTATTGGACATTTTGGAAGAGCTGAAAACTCAAAGGTCTGAGTATCGACATTAATTGAATAATATGTGTTTGATGTTTTAGGACGAAAAACTGCAGTGACAATCTGCACCTGCATACGATCAAAGTAGGAAAATCTTTGATTCGTGAATTTGTGAGACACATAAATAAAAAGATTAAAAACAAAAATAAATACCGATAAAATAGAAGTTCTGAACATAGGCTGTATTGAGTAGGTACATAAATGAATACATACATATATTATATAGTGCATTGAATAAATACGCATATATTATTCTATTGCTATTGTTAATATTGTCACGATATTTGCGAAAATAGTTATCAAGAAAAAATAACAAAATACAGTTGTTAAATTTATCTTTTAAACGGATAGCTATATACAACTATATCAACAATGATATATTACTCGTCCCTGAAAATGAATGTCATTCTCATCACACGGGGTGGAAAATTTCAGCCAATATTTAAAATATAAGCTGTTGAAAGTATATAGTGTTTCTAATACACTTTCATTTCATTTATCAAATCAAACCGATAAATTTGTTACATTGCTAAAAAGCATGCGTAAAAACTACAAAAATATAATTTGTTAATACCCACCTATATACCCAAAATATACTACCTATATGTTTATTATATACATTTATACCCAAAAAGCTAAAACGATTTTTTAGGCCACAATATGAGTAGTTTATCAATTTTAAAATTCCCTGAAATATGTAACTAATAATGATAATGGTTTCCCAACCCCGTCCACACACTGTATTACAATAACGCGGGGCGAATACATATAAATACATAACACATTACAATACGCAAAATATCGTGAGTGTATATCATAAAAAAAAAATCTTTGGGCTCACCTTTGGTAGTCGGCCTTGCAGTAAATGTTACCGTCCCGGTAGAAACATTTGATTTCGGTGGCCAGGGTCCGGGCGCACTGGGAACACTGCAGACACGTGGCGTGCCATCTCTTGTCCACCGCGAACAGATAGTAACGGTCTAGGATTTTCAGACCGCAACCGTCGCACAGGTTCACCTCGGCCTGTTCCCGCTTGGGCCGGACCATCATGTCGGCGGCGGGCGGCGACGTCTCGTAAGCGCCACTGCCGCCGTAAGACGTCGCGTGGCCGGCCGGCGGAGGCGACGACGACGACGGTTCCGGCGGCGAATCGTAACCACCACCGAGATGGTGGTGGTGATGGTGGTGCAGCAGCTGGTGGCTGTGATGGTGTCCGGCTGGCGACGAACCCAACCCGTGGCCGGCGTCGAGTTCCTGCTTGCACGGCACCGCCTGCAGCGGGCCGCCGCGGTAGTCGTCGCGTCCCATGATGGAAATCGGAGGCGGCGGAGGAGGCGGCGGCGGGGACACCTTGCTGCAGCAGTCGGCGGCAGTGGTGCAGTCGTCGTCGAACTCTGACTTGAACGCGCAACACTGGCCGTGCACGCCACCGCCGACCACGCCGACCACGCCGAATACGTTGGTCGTATCCTGGCCGCGGCACGACGTGGTCGGCAGGTTCGGGCTCAGGTCCCTGGACGGGTCGTACGGGTTGGCCAGCATGGTGTGATGGCGGTCATGCTGCTGATTTGCAAAACAAACAAAAAAACAAAACACGTTATAACAATGCACATAATATTTTCATAGATGTAATAAGCGCAAGGGTCACTTTCGGTATATTGTGGAAGTTTTTGGTAGTAATCACAATTTAATGTACACGTGTTTAAAAAATTTAAATTTAAAAATAATGAGATAAAAGTCGAAGAAAACCTTATCGAGGTAAAGAAAATTGGCGACCCCCAGCGTTTTGTCTTAACTATACAATATTATAGTAGCGCCCCGATAGGTATCTCCATCGTTTATTAAGGTTATCGCGTACTGATTCGGAACAGAATAGAACTGACGAATGGAAACAAACGAAAAAAAATGTATAATCTTAAAATAATAGTATTCCGTTAGGTTAGGTTACATATGCACGTATGTATATACGGAAACCAACAGTTCCGGTTGCCGGAAAATTTCGTGTCCCGCGAACAGGTATATATGTGCGTACATTTTAAGTTATACTTCAAACGGTAATAGGGAATCAAACGCGTTCGCTCTATCAAAATTCAGCCTTCCGTGAATGAGATTATCTAGCGATAGAAATAGTTCAGACTTTTAGAGGCGAACGAGAAAATTGATGGCTGCACGAGAACCGTAACATGTAGGTAAAGAGTAAAAACCGAATACAAACGAGATCGTATCGAAAATCAAGAACCTAACCAGTTTTCGAGACTATACAACCAGATGTGAGATGTCCATATTATGTGGTATATACCTATATAATATTATAAACCTATACAATATGATATCTGACAAAATATCGATAACACGGTTTTATTTTAATCTAGACGAAGAACGAGTCTCGAATTACTTTTATTATACACGCGAATTAATTTTCTACGACGCGAACGACGTCGAAACACGATTATTCGTGTAGTAGTCGTCTTCACGCCATTTGATTGTGTTACACATAATGTATTATTATTATAACGAGACAAGAAAAGAAATTTGACCGATGGCGAGTAAAACCGACTACGGCCCCCGAGGGCTGAGTTCGAAACGAGGTAAAAATATTACGTTTGCAAAATCCCTCTATTGTTGTATTATTTAGAGTATTATTATTTCGATGCCCTCACACGTCGCAGCGTCGTCATCGCAGTCGTCCTCATCGTCGTCGTCGTCGTCGTCGTCTCGGATGTCAAGTACCATCGTCAGTGTACATAATAATACGACGGACACGCAAGCGAAAAAAAAAGAATAAAAGAAATGCACAGCACAACACAAAAGGGACAATGGTCATTTTCGCAAATATATATAATCACGAGGCGGGACGAGTTTTCTATTTCAGGTGCGTTTTTATACATTATATATACGCTCGTCTCGTTTTTACACATTATTATCATTATTATTATTCTCGCGCTACCGAATTCCGCCAAATCAACATTCTCTCCCAGTTTCGCACACACACACACACACACACACACACACACACATGCCCTTACTCGTAGATACTTCACTTCACACCACACTTATTCGGGGAAAAAATACCCATTCAACACTACAACATACACTACACGTACGTTTATATTATATTATTTATATTATATAAAATACGTAACACAATAATAATAAAAGGTCACGGCGACGAGTGTATTATCGAGTGGTTATTGTGTGCTCGAATGCCCCTGGTTTTTTTTTATATTATTATTATTATTATTATTATTTTAAAGGTCGGTTTATCATTGTTGGTCAATTTTCTAATAAACGTCATCGGTGAAAAAAATTTGACGTCGCCCCACGATTTTTTCACGGATTAGTCCTCAAACAGTTAAGTTTTAACCTAGAGCAGGCAGTTACGAGATTGTGACGATACAGGGTCCACCATATGGCGCTGGGGGGTTGGTTTTATGACGAGCCGGAGATCCGATTAAAATAATGTATAATATGCATCGTATAGGTACGTCAAAAATCCTATTGCGCAATATATTATGGGTAAACAACTGCCAAACAACAATCCGAATCGAAGGATTTAATAACAATATTATTATTATGTTGTATTGTGTACGAGCGCGAGTCGTCGTGCGGCACCACCTAGCAACGTCTATTACCATTAAAATAGATGTATAATATAATATTGTAGTACTATACTCACTCTGCACTCTCTAGGGCACACACGTCTCCGACAACATTATGACTTTATTATTATCATTATTCGTATTGCATTGTCGTCGGCCGACTATCGTGGCCGACGAATATACAATTCTGTAATATTATTAGAGTACATTATAATATTGTTTACTGCCATACACAACGTATCGCGCGGAGATATCCAATCATTAATAATAACTCTCGCCAGCGTACACACACGTACACACACGTACACACACACACACACACTCGCACACACACACTGCATTATAATATAATATTATACATAGTGATTTGGACGGCTGCCACGGTGGGAATAATCGCAACGCGTCTTTTCTCTTTTTCGTATTATTATTTTATCATTGCGTTTATTTCGGTCGCGCCTTTTGTCCGGCGCTCCGGGGCCGCCCGACACCGTTTCACAGTTTGAATTTTTGAAAAGCCCATCGTCGTAGTTGTTGTTGATAAAAAAATCGGCTAGGCCGCGATGGCGATGACGAGCAGCTTTTCTCCGGTGCGTACGTTTTTAACGCACATAATAATATTATTAAACACGAGCGGCGCTCGACTGCTACACTTCTCCTCTTCCCGACCTACCCTCCCCCCACGACTCTCACAAACTTCTCTTCCGCTACGTCGGTCGTATACCGCGGTCACGTTTTTTTATCCTCGATGATTGTTACCACGAGTATACCTACGCACAAGTAAATGACACACAGACACAGTAATGTACGTCTTTCCGCCGATATCGAGCCAGACCAAAATCGACCGCGGCGCAGTGATACAATAATATATAGGTACAACTGCTCGCGAAATTTATTTCACCCCCCCCCCCCCAGGGGGTGTATACTGCACTCGAATTTCGAACAACAAGAGGATTATACGGGAACCACAAAATCGCATTATCTCGGTCTGTTTGGCGCGAACATTGAACTGTTTTTTTCACCTCTCTCTCGCCCGCCACACGCGCACAATACGCGCCGCTTCTTACACATTTATATATTATATTATGTTGTTGCATTCATTTATTATAATATTGTTTGGCAGCGGTCGTCGACACAATGTAATGATAATAATACGGTGTAGGGATTTGAATAATTGGTAAACTCGGACAATACGCGAACCCGACACGACACCTATAAGTAAACGCAAATACTGCACTGGGGCAGTTTATTATGATGTATTATATACTGCACCGCGTGCGCCATGTTTCCGAGATCGAAACCGTTTGGGAAATCGAAGATCGTGCGTCGATGATTTCTATCAATGTACGAAAAAATATTTCCCAGTTTTAATGCGAAAAATACCTCGCGGAATTATACATCAGCGAGCGTTACATTATAGGTACTCATCTCCATCAGCCCTCTCAACCACCAAAAGAAATGTTTTATTGTATACTTAATCGGGTTGTAAGTACCTGCAGCCCCGCCGGTAAGGATTAATCCAAGGCATTCCGTAGCACCGTTATTTGTTTAATTTTTGTGACTGTTGATTTTTGCCAATCCGAGGGGTTTATACCGCATATGTACCTACCATCTGTCCGGGTACGTTCTTGCTATATATTTTAATGCAACAACAGTATAAACTGAGTTGTACTCGACCGCATACCTCGTTAGCTGCAGCCCCCCCCTCAACAAACAGAATGTCAAGCATGGGAATTCCCTAGAGCTGGTGTAAGACCGAGGTCGTGATCGAAATATTTCTTCGAATCGGAACAGGGCCTAAAGTCTTTGGATTTTCACATCCATCCGGCCACATCAACAATCAAGTCCTATACTGGCGCACATTCGCACTATGATTTGACGCGCGTAGGACTTACGCAAGGTCCACCAATGACCGTGTACTCACCCAATGCATTCCGGGTTTCTGATTGGCCAGGTCTTCAAACACGCCCATCAGGGCTGCCAATGCGACGCGTTGTACAAGTGATTCGCGTGCAACGAGTGTCTCGTATCTCTAGTTGCAGCAGTCTTCCGACAGCGAAGGCGAGGGTGTCATCGACAAAAATCCCGCTGCTGCTGGAGGAGGAGCGGCTCGCGGACAACTGTAACAAATAAGCAGCAAGTTAGACGGTCTGATAGATATATGCACGTACAAAATATTCCTATACAAGTAACCGTCCTGTTTGGTAAAGAAAAAATCAATTTTTCGGTACAATTAATAACAATAAACATCAATCACGATAGTATTATTGTGAAGCAATGATGACGACGATATAAAGTATAATATTTTATTATATAATAAATGTATACCCGGGCTGACGCTTATACGAGATAACAAGTTATAGGCCCGTTGTTTGTTGGAAGTTGTGTACCATACCTATACGTGCTGCAACGGAGGGATAACAGAACAGCACGGGAGATATGATTATAGCGCAAGAGAGCCGAACGAAAAGGTCAATGGGTGCGGCGGCGGCGAGAGCGCAGTCCGACAGATAACCGCGAAACGCCCGGGGGTTATCGTCGGCAGCGGTTTAAGACCATATTATATACCTTTAATCTAAAGGCAACACTCTCTTTCCGGACCACCGGTCATTGTCTATATACATATATGATGTTATTAAATGTTATTATATATATTATTATGTGATACGCGTATACCGATAACCGGGTTTTCTATATCGGCGGTCGGCAAAACGAAAAAGATTACGTTTTTTTCGTTGTTGATCCTGTTTAGACGCGAGCGAGTATATTAAAAAAAATATATCGATTCGGTTTCGATAACATATTATATTATTATGCTTATTACGACTGCATTATAATACCTATGTACTATATACAAGCAACCGCCACTTTCGACGATTATCTCGAGATAGTAGTCGATATATATGTATACGTATATATTCGTCTTCAATATTATCACAATATTATTCCGAGATATGTAGACGGTTTAATATATCCATGTAGAAATATTAATTTTTCAGATATGTTCAACAGATTCTAAATGTATATTATGCGCAGAATCGCATTAATAGACAATTTGGACGTAAGCAGGCGCATAACGCCACTGAATGCTGCGGAGGCTTCATCTGGTTTGAAAATATAATATTCATAATACTGACATAATTTTTAAAAAATTTCCTTGAGCTGTCATGTCATATCATACTTTACACAAATAATAGAACGTGATCGAATGTAAAATTTATAAATATAAAAACAATTTAAACATTTCTAAAACAAAAATTACATTATTATTTATTAATTTGTCTTGGTTAATTTATTGTAATAATAATTGGAATATTTCTTGATTTTAAATAATAATATGGAACAATCAATACAGTATAATTATAAAACAATTTAAGTACGAAGATAATACAGCCGACAGACTCGTTTTCTTTTAAAAACCGTTTTCGCGTTAAAATTCTATATCATATTTTGAAGACGGTAGTTTCTGCTTGTATATATAATTCTCCAATAAAATCAACAAACTACCATTATACCTAGTCTGTATAGAATAAACCGAATATTATAATATTGATGTGAAGACGGCACATATTATGATCGAACTCAACAAATAGTATTTATTTTTACTTTTACGACGTTAAAATATCGTGATTTTTGGCACACAACAGCGGTGACTCGCGTTTATGAAGACTATACGAGAAACAATACAGGTATATACCTAATAATATTAAACATGAACCGCGGCGAACGTATACCTATAAACAAAGCACAAATCACATTATAATATGCCGATACGAATTAATATTATCGTCTCCTCTTGTTCGAGATCATTTTTTTTTTACGGCGACTGCGCTTTTCTGTATCTTTATACGCTTTATTTATTGGACAATCGTATCGCCGACAATGGTAACCGGCAAACGTGGGCGTAAAAACAAAACCTCGGATGTACATATATTTTACGTCGTTCTTCGTGTGTCTAATCGATCGCCGTCGTCGTCGTCGTCGTCGCCGGTCGCCGGAGTACATAATATAAAACGAAGAATCCACATTATATATATATGTGTGTGTGTGTACGTCATACTATATACTTGCCACTTATGTACAACGCGCATCTATATATAATATACGTATAGGTAGGTATATACGTATGTATAGGTAGATATAGGTACTCGAAAACAAATGCCAAGACGAGCGGCCAATACCGAAACGCCGCGGTTATTACATAAACGTCTGTGCGCCGAGTCGGACGGCCATATCGAAACGATGATCGCATCGGACACGCCGTGCACGAGTTTTATCGCACCTGTAGATCGCGATCGGAGGATTTGTCACGGTCGGATAGCTAATAAATCGACGCGAAAATACTATATCGACGTGTCGTCGACTTTATAATAATAAATAAAATAGGTATGTATAGCGAATGTACATCGCTAACACTCGCCACGCCCCCGAAGTGTATTATAATATATTATTTATAGGTATAATATAATATATGTGACTACGAAGGCGAAACCATTTTTTCTCCTTATCCGCCAACACGACGAGAGACGAGTGTGATCGCGGTCCGCCGCAGGATCTGTGTACAGAAAATATCCTCTGTAGGCAATTCGATTTTTTCCAAAAAAAAAACCCTATATAACGTAGTCTATAAGTTAACAGATTCAATTTTTCTAACCATTTTTCAATTTTAAACTAATTTAAAATATTTAGCCTGCATCATCCGAGCATTTAAATAATAATATATATTAGCGGAATATATACTATAGGTAAAGTGAAATACTTGCCATATTAATGCCCCTCCCCGCCATCATACCTACTACCTACTTCTTTTTCTAGTATTTACTTAGATGTAAATCATATGTTCCATAGGCGCACGTTTGATAAATTGTGTAAATAACAATTTTCATAAACATATTATTATATATCTGCTATAATGATTTTTATTTTCCGGAAAATGAATGATTGGCAAAAAAAACAGCAAAAATGGACAGAAAACATTTGTGAATCGCGTTACGACAGTGTATATTTCGAATAAAATTATGCAAATTCGATGAGACGTGCTCGCATGTAGCTATTTCATTATTATTACACGGGTAATATATAATATACATTATTTATGTAAAGTGTGTACATATAATAATATATAATGAGGCTCAAACTTCAATGCATTCTCATAATCTTATATCACTCATTTGTTAGCTTATTACTAGATTTATTGACATTTGCAGAGTAAAAATAATATTTTATATCTCGACCTAAATTATCAAACGACGTTTTTAATGCATATTTGATGATTTCCAATTAGAGCAATTTGGTGACTAACACAAATATGCATACATAAAAAAATCGTAAACTAAAAATAAAGAAACTGATTTGAGATTTTAATCTCCTGGCCGGGTAAAGACCAGCATACTACATATTTTATAAATTGCATACACTTCGTAGCCGCTATAGCTACTTTATATAGTGTACAAACCTTTATCACTTGCTACTAATTAAATTGTACCTATAGACAAGAAGAGTATTATAATCGCACCATAGAATTTGAATGATTGTAAATGTACCTACCAAAATGTAAAATAATTGTACATACTTTTTTTTTAACAACGTAAAATCCTTGAATAAAAAATGAATAATACAACAAGTGCATAATATTTATTTTTGATTTTCGAGCACATGATTTTTAACGGCTTGATAAATTGATAGATTATTCGAGTCCTGTACATCGAGTATCTATAGTGATGACGGTAAAGCGGCGAAATCAGACGCCATCAAAGACGTGCGGTAAGAAACAGAATGGGTAAAAAAAAAAATTGCATCACATTTTTTTATATGTAGTGCAATCGTATGCACACATTGTATAACTATATATGCGCGCACTTATATACAGAGTGATTGCTTATCGAAAACCAGGCAATGCCTTAGAACATTTACCAGACTTTTTTTTTCACATGATACCTACGTGCCAAATTTTCTTAAAATTACACAACACAGTATTAGAAGCATTGAGCGTATATATTTATTGAAAAGATCGAATCAATTGTAAATAATTGAATATAAGTACAGCGGTGAAATTATGACTAAAGCTAATGACCACAGATGTCAATGTCATTTGGTTCGATAAAAAAAAAATAATAACCAATATCGTATAATTTTACCCAACACATTTTTAAGATAACCAGGAGATATTGGACCGTAAAATTTAGAAAAAAATCAATTCTATTTATTTTCTAATGACTTTACATTTGCGATAAAATACACACTACACACCCTGTATACATATAACATACTATACACGGTTTTTTTTCCGCGTTCAGCTTCCGCCTACCCGTGTCGAACGATTAATTTTTATACGGAGTGTGTGTGTGTGTGTGTGTGTGTGTGTGTGCCTGTGCCTACCTGCCTATATATAATATAATGTGTATAATTATGTTGTTTGTTTAGAGGTTTTTTTTCTTCCGCCCGGTTCTTCTGCCACCGCGTCACATGATCATTATTATTATTACAACGCTAGCGGCTGCGGGAGAGCGAAAAACGCGGATAAATATCAAATTGAATTCGAGCGAAACCGTAGGTATACACGATAATATTATTACGCTGTGTAATGTGTGAAGGTATATAGTAATAATAATACAATTCTATCTGCGCGAAAACCATTCCGGCGGTAATTCGAAACCCCTGTTACATAAATACGCGTATAATAATAATAAATAATAATAATAATACGAAAACAGCGATATACCCAAGTATATATATATATATATATGAACATATATGAACATATTTTTTTAATAACATACTTATATGAACGATGCGTACGCAGTTCCGAACGTTAATTTCACACACACACACGTACCCGACTGACTTTCCGTGGGTAATCGTGAACGAGGGAAATATTAACGGGTCGGGAAATAATAATAATAATAATAAAAAAAAAACAGAACCAATTTTCAAACTCGACGAGTTTAAGTAGTTTAACTGGCCGTAACCACGCGTCCGATGGGTTTTCTAAAATACATTTTCGGAGTGTCGTCATATATATTTTTTTCCCTGGCCTATAACCGTATACTTATATATTATGTGATATTATATTATTATTAGATTGATTTCCAGCGCTGCAATGCTGTAGTTATACAATAATGTCTCACAAATCTCATGACTTTCAATATAGCGATCGACGTTATCGGCAGGAAGCCGCCTTAATGCTCTGGAAAACAACTAAATATGCATTTCTGCACTGAAAAATAAAAACTGAATACTTACAGTCGGAACGTCTTATTATTCGGTTGATCATCATAATAATACATTATGAATTAATTACTATATTTTAATACATTAGTAGTACAGTAGAACTTCGATTAACCGTCACTCGATTAACCGTCACTCGATTAACCGTCACTCTCTGTTATCCGTCATCGGTCATCGCCGAAAAAAATAAATAATGAGGCGATTAGACGATTGTCAAATGCTACGCAAGTCTTACTTCTACGTCAAATACGTAATATTGCTGCTAAAAAAGCTAGAGAATCAAAAAACCAAACTAAAATTAACAGATTTTTTTTTATAATATGTGTGGTATGTATGTTTATAATTTATATGTGTTATAATAATTAATTTATATGTTATAAATGTGTGTACATATATGTATGCACACGTTTTTTTTTGCAAAATTTCCGTTAACCGTCTATTCGATTAACCGTCATAGCCCCGGTCCCGACAGTGACGCGTTAATCGAAGTTCTACTGTATATAAAGGTAGTGTGCGCCCAATAAGTGTAGGCACATATTGTGTCTTACTGTTTTGCTCACACTGTGTCATGTATACGTATGCACTATACTGAATAAATACATATTGCAGTTTTCGCCAGACACAAAAGAGTGCATACGAGATAGGTACAATTGTTTGTAAAAAAGGAGATTTTAAACATAATATACGTCCGGGATAATACGCGCAATACTCCAAATGCATATATTCTCTAAGTAAGCACGATGCCTACAAATATGGTTAGGCATTTAATGTCATATTATTATTATTATTATTATTATTATTATTATTATTACCGGCACATTCGCGGCAGGAGGAGAATAATGCGCACCTGCGAGCTACTCCCGCGGGTTTTCTACGACAAATAACTAGTTTTAGAGGTGTTCACACCTTGCAGCGTGTGCCGCTGCAGCAGACGCGCGCATTTGGATATACCTACACGTGTATATTATATAATAATATACAATATTATTAGGTATACGGCGACGGCGAAGAAGCGACTCGTTTTTATCGATTTTATTATTTTGTACTGCTCCGACATAAAGGTCGGGTTTTTTTTCGGTAGGCATCGCGAGAGTAGATTTTAACGACTGCTTACCTACTTAAATTATTTTACGTTTTACTCGCGCGACGACTGGTTTCGTTCTCCATTAAAAAAAAAAAAAACAACAACAACAAAACACTAAAAAACCGTAAGAGCGTGTATAAAAATAATACACGGAAAATCTTTCGATTCTGCTGTGTCTGTATTTGATACCAGTAGTGATATATACCAATGATACGCGGAAGAGATAATTTCAACTTTCAGGGTATCACGTCATATATATATATACTAAAATAAAAAAATGTTAAAATGGGCATGCTTGTGGTCCAGAAAACGTGATCATAATATTAGCAAACATAGAAATAAGCACAGTTAGATTTGTCGAAACAGAATAATACATTTGAAATTGATTTTTATTGTTTTCATAAGAATATCGGTATAACAATAAGAATTAATACAAATACAACGTCACGGTTCACTTTAGCTTATTACATGATGACCGATGAGAAGTGTCATCATAATTAGATTAACGAAAAATTAATTAATAGAAAATCTTTTCTTTTTCATATAAACTATATAAAGTTGCCACACTATAATATTACAATTTAATTTAGTTTATAATGATTTCATTTCTTACAATCTATCTGAATCGTATAGGTAACTTATTTACAAAAAAAATTAAAAAAACCTGACTCAAAAATATTTTTACTTTAATCAAACCAAACCCATCTGACCCGATGGAGGAGATAATCTTTTGAAATTTCATTTTCGTTATTTACATACAATCCACGATTTTAATGATTATAACATAACAATACATCATATATACATAGGAATATTACGTTTAAATATAATATGATGTGGTGCGGTGCCTGCTGCAGTCGACTGCTATCAGCCGCATATAGAATAGTTTAGATACCTTCAAAATGTATAATAATTTATATCACATTTCATAGAGTTCGATCGTTTACACTTTACACGTCAAACTATATAATAATATTTTAGGTACAATCGAATATCAATATTATCATAAATGGGTTATCGCGCGCGTGTTACACTGTCCGTGCTCTTTGAACCGATGTTATTATATTTTTAAATACCATAGCTATACCTATTATATTATGCCGTTGCCCGTAGTTATAAACGCACATCGTTTTCCCTGCCGTCCTATAACGGAAAAAAAAATTGAGGCACTTAGGTACTGTATATTATGTGTAACACAAAACAGCTCGACCAAAGAAATTCAAATATTATTTCGTTTAAGAGAGCATCAATTAATAATATCTCTATATGCCACCGCCACGAGCTTGAGGATTTAATATTTTTATTCTTTCGCTGTAAACTTTAATTAGCAAGTAAAAATATGCATGATTTCTCAGTGCAATAAAAAAAAAAAATCAATGATTCAAAAAAATATTTTAAAACCAAATTATAACAGCCAAATTCTACCATTACGAGTTATCAATAGACATTATAATTTTTTTTACAAAAACGATTTTTCGACAATTCTATTCAAAGAATTATTTTCGAACAAAATAATAAGTATTAAATTGAATTACTGCAGAATACTGAATAGTTAAAAGTAGATACATAATAATAAGAACTATACATAAATGAAACATATTCGCATAAAACATCGAATAAATAAATTATACAAGTTACATTAAAAAACGCCGCACCCGCGCGCGTTGTTTATACGTCCTACAAACGTACTATCATTGATTAAGGCGTATAGGTACTTAATCAATGGTATAGGTATACCAACAAATTTTCGTTGGACAGTAACTGAAGTTACAATTGTCTGTAGTAACATTTAATAATATAATATAGTTAATTGACCTATTACCAAACTTCAAGAATATTATTCATGTTTTCGTATCGGTTTGTTACAATAATATTTTAATTTTGAAGCAAGCTGATAGAGATAAGCATATAATAATATAACAATTTTAAAATTCTCATAACTCGCTTAAAAATTTAAACATCGTAAAGTACAAACGCAGCACAAATAGTTAATGTTCTTAAAGGTTTTATTCTTGCCATTGAAGTTTAATATACCAGGTCAATTCACTCTATATATTATTAAAAGTATTCCTATTCAAACAGATTTGGAGGTATGCCGTAGGCGTTTGGTACTCGGTTAAAACAGAGAAAACATAATGGTATGTTGTGCGGTGTGCCCCTTGAGTCACGGATGAGGAGATTTTCATTGGAGGAAATGAAAATTGGACATATCAAGTATAAAAATATGCAAAAAAAAAACTAAAAAATAATTTTCAACTTTGTATTTCATACTTCCGAAGCCTTTTTCGGCCGCTCATTATTCGAACAGATTTTGTACAGGAATAGGTAAGTACGTTCTGAATATGCGAAAAAAATGTATTATTTATTGCAAGACCGCGTCATGTCTGGAGACGGACTCGCGCAGGCGCGGCGAATCCTCGATCCAAAAAAAACTAAAATATAATTTTCATCTTTGTATTTTGTGCCTCCGAAGACTTTTTGAGCTGCTCATTATTCGAACGGATATTATATAGGTAGGTACGAGTTGAATATACGAAAAAAAAAAAACTATTATTTATTGCAAGACTGCACCATGTCTATAGACGGACTCGCGCACGCGCGGAGCATCCTTGATCCAAATACCGTTGCGGATCCGGTCTCCGGTGCCCGTGACCATTTATTGTGCTGGCGGAGCACGCGCGTCGCGGTCGTCGTCCGTACACTTTTCTCGGTTTTTTCTACGTGGAAAATATAATATTATAGGCATATTATGAATCGCCGCCGATCCCGCGTGATTCCCGTAAATCTCGATCGCGATTTATGACGTATATATACATTTCATAAAATATATAATAATAATATATACGTCGTGCGGTTGTTATTATTATTATTATTATTATTATTATTATTATTATTATTATTATTATACACGAGCAGACGTTGTAACGCCATTTGCCCGCACCGTCTCGCAATATATACGTATATAATATAGTACGATACACATTTTATATTTATACTCGGTATAATAGATACTGCTCTTATACATTTTTATGACATAAAATAAAATCGCACAGGGGCTCAGCTGCAGCAGTATAAAATACATAAAATAATATGTCTGCTGCTGCTTCTGCTGCGGCAGTCGTCCACACGTTGCATGTAGGCATATATATTCGTTGTATATCGTTTTATACTGCTTGGCGATGATGCTACACTTTTATCGCGAACCCGACAATGCGATATTATCTTAGAAAATGATTTGACGTCATTAGAGAACATTCAATTTCTACGGCTATATCGATCGGCTGTTATTATATAAAAAAACTAATATATAATAGGTACCTATTAAATTATTATTAGGAGTAGCCCTCGGCGAACAAAGGATTATAGTTAGGGACTAGAGGCATCCCGGCAAAAGAAGGTGGTTTACTGCATACTTCTCGTTTATCAAAATCCTCAAAAAAATATTCTGCTTATAGGAACATGAAAGCAAACATTTTAAGTTGAGATTTAAAAGAATTATAAAACCAGAGCATAACAACGATCGACTATAAAAACTACTTTAGATATGTTATAGGTATATAATGGGCAAAATAAAAAGGTATGATTGATGCATTACTTCAAGTTATGTAAAAAAAAAATCAAACGTACCCAGAAACTCTGACTGTTTGATGATAAAATAATCGTCTTCTGGCTATGCGTTATACCTAATATACCATAATATCTATCAAGTATATATTATTTTATCAATACCTATATGTTTTAATATATTGGTAATATTAGTGTATACATGTGTAATAATATGTACGAGTACAACGTAAGTATATTATAATAGGCACAACGTTTTTACACAAATTGAATTGTAATTTATTGAGATGGTTATAGGGTCGCAGAGGGCGTGTGTGTCTATTACAAAACAGCGTGTTATACTGCAGAGGGAGGATATTCAAAACCTACAGGGACAATTTCCTTTTCAGTGGTTTGGTCAGGTCTTCGAGGGCGACCTCGTTTGACCACATCATACATATTAAAACGGTGAAATCGTTTGCAATTAATTATGTGTCGGCCAATTTTTGTTCGACCAATTTCACTGCACATTAGCACGGCTGCCTTCCACGCGTTGTTTCAACACATGGCGAGTAGCATGTTTGCGAATCGAAGAAACCCCTCTCGCTCGGGGTGTATTGTGATGTGATCTCCACGTAGGTTACACGCAGCTCAGCACTGATATACATTTGCACACCATATTATAGGACAATTTATATTCGGCGGATAAAAAAAAGACTGGTCGCGCGCTGTTCGTTTTCTATCTGTATATCGCGTAAATTGATTCGTCGTTGCAGTCATCGTTTTTCAATTGTATCGTGTTAATCATTATTACGGTTATGATATTATATTTAATGTGTATAACGTACGGAGACACGAACCGACGACGGCGGCGATCGCACGCGCATAATATTATTATTATTGATCGTGTGTGGTGGTGCGCGATTTGAACATGGAAATCGTTTCGTCGGATCCGGTTTTACGTCGCCGTCGTCGTCTGGTCGTCATCGTGTGTACACAAAACAAACACATTTAATAATATACATTATACTGGTTTTTTTTTCGAGTATAATGTACGACTATAAAATGTGTGTGTGCGGTGTCCATAATATTGAAATAAATAAACCTACTCGCGCGGAGTGGGCCGAAATCAATCTGACGCGTGACCACTGACCAGTGGTATCTCTATACCGGAGATAACCGTATGGAAACGAGCGACCGACTACAGATCAGTGTTTGCGAGCTGCAAAAATCGTTCTGCCACCCCTTTCGCAATCACCGTATTATACACGACATTGTGTCACATGTATCTTTATTATATTTTTCAATCAGAGTTAATTAATTGTTATTTTAAATTATAACAAAGTAGTGACGTCGCTATATAGATCTGTAATAGTTATAATAAGATTATCGTGAATATCAGTAGGGTTTACGCTTAGGGTACTATTATTAATTATTATGTATGTATTACCCCTAAATATTATATTAGAGCCGTTTATTGTTTCAATTTTAAGCTGCCTATACATGATGGAAAACTCGACACTTAATAATAGGTATTTTATATCATATTAAAATTATAATTATATGCTATTAGATAGGTACCTATATTATAATTTTATTTGGATGACGTGTGCAGTATAATATTTTTATCGAGTGGGATGCAGTTTTTTTTATAGGAGCGTATGTATATCAAGTGTCATATGATACAGATATGATTATATGAATAAATTAAACGAAGAAGCATAAAAAAAATTATACTAATAATGCACCGGCACAGCAACCGTGCGTATCTAACAAAATTCGACTTCTTCCCCAGACACGCTATAGGACATAAATCTATCCATTAATCAAACACAAAGTTGGCTAGAGAGAATAAAATTCGTAAATTTGTAAATAATGTGTGTATATTTTTGGCAAAGTAAACTTGCTAAAATACAAACACTATAAATCTTTGAAAAATGATCCCAAGAACAAGAATTATATTTATAAAATTGCATCATTAAAACACAAAACGTCAGTGTATACCTCATTTAGAACGTATGTATAATTATTATTATAATTTTCAAAAAATGAATGAATTATATTCATCGGTTTTTTCAATATATTATGTAAGTGCTTGCCAAAAAGTCAATTGTTGTATTAACTATTTATTACCATACCTATTCAATAATAATATAGCCTAATTTAAGATGCACTTATACAAATTTCAGGCTTTTAATGAATACAAAAACAATTAGCCAAGATTTATAGGTTTATACCTATTGTGTTATTAGTGCATAATAAGTTTCTTTATGATTATGCGGATACTTACAATTAACCATCGTATATAATTTTAATTATTAAATATTATTCTTTTTTTTTCTAAATTTACTATTTAGGACCGGTGGTAAGATAAAATTCAATTATTCAACTTTATTTAAGGGTAGATAAAGTAGGTTTTGCTTGAATTTTAAAAGAAACAATATTTTATTGCATTCATAAATAATCAGGCATATTTGTTCTTATAAATAAGTTGTCCTTAAATCTATATACTATTAAATTATTATCACCGATAATAATATTATATAATATTTATATATCAATATTCATTTATCAAACAATCTTTTCTGATTATTATATTTAAGTACCTGCCTATTATTATCTATATACAACATAAATTAAGAAATAATATAAAGTTTGATTATCTTTTGCACATGTCTTCAAAACTTTGAGCAATAACACTGATTCCAAAATGTTGATATAATATCTATTATTAAAATATAAACGTTGGCAAGTATACCTGTACAATTATTCTTAAATAAATAAGGTCATAATTATATTATTCTTATATTTCTAGCACGCCCAACATTTCCCCATAAAAACATTTGTCAGATTCTAAAACTTTTAACACTACCGACGGCAAAAAATAAATGATTTATAGGTTAGGTTATTAAAAGTATAACAGGTATAAATAAAAGTATAATATAGGTAAAAATGTACCTATAATATAAAATATAACGATGAGTATATTTGTTAAGTATCAAATATATTTATTTAACTTATGTAAATGGTACTACCTAATCTATACTTATATTTTTGCGATATGACATAATTAATAACACAGCTTTTATAGTTATAAAAATATAAACAACTGTGAACCTACAATGAGTGTATATATAGGTAGATTATAAAAATGTGAATACATATATCAAACGTATGACATTTGTTTTAACAGTTTCAAAAATTGTGATATCCTACCTATAATGTCATAGAACTTAAATATTATTTAGTGCTGTCACTAAATACTGATAACTGATGAACGGATGCAAAAATTATAAATGTATAAATATGTGATATTATAAGACACGATTTTTAAGATTTTATTCATAAAGTAGATAATCATTATATAGATTTATAATTTTATAGAAATATTCCATCATTATACGCAATGATTATGTTACAGCATAATAATTATACGTTATTGTTTTACAAAAATAATAATAAAATCTTCTGTTCCTACGGTTGTATGTCTTGTAATATTATGTATTATATTATAAAATTATTTATTATAGAAAGAGGATATTATATAAGAGTATATAATCAATATAGATATAAGTTTAAGTAAAAATGGTAAATGTATAAACTCAATATAATTAAACATGTATATTGTACTTTAAAAACCAGGCTGCAAATCGCAGTCATTGTTAACGTGTTTGAAAAACTCTATAAAAAAAAACCAGTTCATTGTCAATCTGTTGACGATTTCGCGATGTAGTCGTCGTCGATGCGTATGCATATCGAATAATAACAATATTATAGGCATATTATTACTATTATTTTTATTTTATTATTATTATGTCGCACTATCACAGGTATTTATTTATTATTATGGTCGTTGCAATTATTGCAATATCGGAGTATCGCCACACAACAGACGATCGTAGCGCGCAATATACCCGCTCATGCGGCGGCGTGACTATTTACGGATTGTTTAGGAAAAATCGCAAGTATCTGCGTCAATAAAACCTATTTTTACAATGATATTAAACATTATAAGATAGCTTTCATTATAATATAATTAATATTTATTATTTTAATCGTCATCATTATCATAATAATTAATAATACCTAGTAATGTAAAATATGCAGAGCTCGTAGACGATCTGACGACGCAGGTTAAACCCGCGTGCGTGGTGGTATTTAGAAAAAGGTACATTTAACTCTGAATTCAACCGTCGTTGACCCGATAATAATAAACCTGCCCACAACAACACAATAATAGGTACCTCTGTGTACACGTTACGTAATAGCACCAAAAAACACATTTGGCAAATTAAGACCAAAATATAATATATAAGATAAATGCACAAAAATAACTTACCGTAAAACGCGTCCGACCGAAAACCGAGTGGGTTCGAGATGGAAAGCGTTGGCGGCGGCGGCAGTTAAGTACGCGACCCCGCGGATTATTATATTGTTATTACGACTTCGGGGAAGCACGATATCTTGGGTGTTGCAGCGGCGAAGGGTGTAATGCCGACGGCGTGAACACAGATTATCGGTCCGGAAGTCCGAAAACGCACTCTGCAGTGTAATATTGAAGACCGTTGCGGCGGCGGCGGCGGGAAACGGAAGAAAAAAAAACGAAGCGAAAGTTATGAAAAGGATGAAGTGATAAAAAAAAATCGTCTTCGGCGTCGTCCTGCTCCGTTCGCGATCTATATAATAATATTATTATTATTATTATTACTACTACTATTACTATTATTATTGGTACTGTCGTCCTGGGTTGCGCGCATGCTCTTTTTCGCGTCAGGATCGGCGGCGGCGAGACACGACACACACGGCGGCGCGCGCGAAGCGTTTATTTGCGGCGGCGTCGACGAACGTACACACGGGCTTGCGCGCGTACAGACTGAACCGGCGAGGTGGTTTTTTTTACGTCGTCTCCCGATCCGTCGGTCGGCGCGCGCGCGCCGCGCTCCTGTCTACGGCGGCGGACTAGGGGACGACCGCGCGGCCAATGGGCTGTTGGGTGGGCGTGGCCAGCCGCCGGCCCGACACCATTCCGCCGCGGCCGCTGCCACAGCCTGCGTCGCGGTAAATCTCCCGGACGGACGGTCGGCAGGCGGCGGCGGCGGCCCCGTTGTTTGTTTCCGGTGCGTCTCGGCCGGCCGGAAGACGGATGGCCGGAACTCGTGACTCGTCCGCGGCGGTAATAACATAATAATATTTTGAATCCGTACACAGGCGCGATGGTTTGTGAGCCGCCACATACCTATAGGTACCTGTATTATACTCCTATGATTATATATGTATATTGAAATGTATAATATATTACACGTTTATATATAGGCGCATGGACTGAGATATTATATGCCTACTGCGGGGATTAGAGACCTTTTACTATGCTTAAAACCGTTATGAAGATGTATAAGTACCTGCACAAAAAAAAACATCAAGATACTCATTTTTATTTTCATTTCATAAAAGCCGTAAAAATTATTTAATATATTTTATAATATTTTCAATTTATATACCAATAATTTCGTAATAGTTCCAAGTTAAAAAAAATGTCTATAATTTTTATAAAAATAAATTGTAAAATACTTCTGCATTCAATTTCTTAGAATTAAAAATCGATTATGCTTTCTATTAAATCTTATCTCAAATTTACGTAAGGAAATGTTTGTGGGCATATTAAATAGGAACTTTAAATTTGTCAAAAAAATGTCAAAATATATTATGTTCATTAAAAATAAGAATTTGTGTTTATACATAAAAAATGTAATTTAAGTGAAAAAACATAATTTTTACGTTTCTGCAAAAATAAATACCCTGCAGCTATATCCTCCTTTATACCTACAAGTTATATACTTACATCTATTAATAAATATATTCACGGTATACATTTATCCTAATAGTCAGATTTCAAGTAAGCGTATACAAAATCTTCCAGAATATACCGAATTAATAATATGAGGCAGCACGTAATTATATGTGTAGGTACCTATACCCCGTATCCGCGTTCATCCTTCAAAAGTTGATTTTTGATTTATGGATTCATATATTTTAATAATATCTATAGGTATTTTAACACTTTGTTATAAGTATAAACATAACATAACTATATAGGTTATTATAGGTTGGTTCCGGCTGTTCTACGGCATGGTGGAAAACATCCTTTAGGTAAAAGAAGAAGAGGAACATGTGCGACAGGCTGTGAACCGACGGTATTCAGCATAGAACACTGTTAGCCGAAAATTGATTTGTAGCTTAAGACAATAAAATTAGGGAGAGCCGTTTTATTATTTTTNTTTTACTTTCTCCGTTTGACTAAGTCGTTTTTCGTGTAAATGTAACTGATAATCTTCATCGAGCATGGCCTTTTGTACTTCATCAGCATTTTTTATAAGCTTCACAATGTGAACATTGGTCTTCTTTAGGAAGAAAAAATGAAATATTAAATACTCTATTAAAAATTCTAGAGTAAATATAAATTTTTGCAAAAGAAAAATTATTTCGTTAGCATAAATTTACTTAATCTCTGTGAATATCAGCTAGAGATTTCTCGCCATCTATAAATTCTCCTGTAGTTTGTATTCACAAATAATGGTTCTCTATTCTAGGTATAGAATTTATGTGTGGACAAACACCATTTTTTTATAACTTAATCTAGAGTTTTGTGATTTAAATGTTTTCCACTCTCGTCTTTTTCAACAAATCCATCTTTTAATTTTGATAAAACAGTTCTTATCATACAGTCATTTATGGATAAAGTATTTTTCAAAAATATTTTACAAACTTTAATATTAATTATATTTACTGAAAAATAAAATGCCTGATAGATTTCATTGTTAGAACCAGTAGACTTAGGATATCTGTATAATGGACTTATGTTTTCCATAAAATTGTGAATAAAAATTCTCTGTTGTTGCAAATCACCTAATGACCAACACTTCTTAAAAATGTTTCCTCTTGTGGCTTTATCTATGAGATGGAAACATTTATATTTGCACTAGTCCTTACATGATGGTTGTATTGTTTTTTCATTGACTACCTAATGGTGAACCGTGCTGTATTTTTATTTTTTATCCTAAATTTCTTTTTTTCTTTACTATTTCTTTAACAGGCCCTTTAGCAACACATTTCTTGAGTTTTCTAGCTTCTTGGGATATATTCTGTACATTTTCATCGTTAAGTGAAGTATTATTTTCAATAACCCCTAAAAAAAATGCAAAAAATAAAAATAAACTTATTACATAGAACTTATAATAATATGTTGGGGATGAGGTGACCGAGTGGTCTGACGCGTCCGCTGCGACGCAGCCGGTCGCGGTTCGATCCTCGGCTACCGGGCGGCATTTTTCTCCGGACAAGTCGCGGTGACCGGAGAACAAGTGCTGCCATCCCCCACCCCCGGGGCATGGCAGAAACCTACGGGTGCCCCATTCGAAATTCTGGCCAAAAACAAACACACACGTGTTCCCCCCCTACCGTTCCAAAAAATATACAATACAAACTACAATACAAATCCTACTACAGCTAATGGCCTCAGTTGCCGAAGCTTAAGTTCAATAAAAAAAAAAAAAAATAATAATAATATTATTTTAATTTATATAATACAATACCTAATCAAATAACAACGTTCAATATGTAACAATATGTTAGTCATCGCATCATTGCTATAGAATATAGATTTATATACTCAACTATGTTTAGCTCATAATATAATATATTATCTGTTAGGTATATGGTAAAATACAAATAGCAAGTGAAATCTAGAATTTACCGGAATGGAATACTATAGCAACTGTCTTTAACTGGTGCAGACAAGGGTTAATAAGGTGTGACTGCGTTTGAAAAAATGTATTGAAAATTGATGTCATCAGTACTGATCTAAAAACGTATTGTGTAACTCGAGATATGCCACAGCGTATATGGCCGCACAAATAAATATTTATGTAATAAAAATATACATATACCTTATACTATAATCAATATTAAATAAATAAATAATATTTAATAATAATTTAAATATGTCTAATATGTATGTATCTAATATAGGTAGGTACTACTGTAGGTACCAATAGGTAGTTTAGCTAGAATTTAGTAAAATATACCTTCCTAATATATGCTTAAATAATAATAATTATATTATTTTCAAGATAACTTACACTATTGTAATTATACTTACATATACGAGTACAAAGCAAGAGAAAACAATATCACACAATTGGTAAACTATTTTGGATTTACACCAACGTCCAACGCTTAGTTGTTTATTCTACGATTTACCAAATTTTGTTTTTAAAAGTCCGAACTACAATAATCTTTCGAGGTTTGTGCAAACTATTTTGTGTATCCTAATCCCTAGGTTTTACCAATAACAGTCGGTAAGACCTAGGATTTACCGGTTTCACCTGGTATTCGTATACTTTTACCGTGCATTGTGTATAATAGGTAGATATATTTTCGAGAGATTGTAAACTCCGCCAGAATATCGGTCAAGATAAAAAGGCAATAATAGATCTATGGTAAACTCCGCCAGTTTTTTTTTTTACCTGGTCAGTGCGACAGTGCTCACATTGCCACGTGCCTTCTCACATTAAATACGTTTACATCATTGTTTATGATATATTATGTCAAAACTGATAAAATATTGTCAAGGTTAGATCGATTCACAGACATACATATACGTATGTTTATATATCTGTGGATCGATTCAAATTATTAATAATTTTATCTTCATATTATCTGAAATCAGGTTTCCAATGATGATATCGGCAGTAGGTGAGGTATACGTAAAGACGTAGGTATACTTTGACGAACATAATAATTCATAGTCTGCGTGTCTCCGTGTATATTTCCTATATTTCCGATTCTATTCTGAGATTTTCTTCACTGGCGGAGTTTACATGAACCCAATTTTACCTGTTTTTTTACAGTGGCGGAGTTTACATGAACCCAATTTTACCTGTTTTTTTTCTGACGGAGTTTACAGTAAAAAAAGGTACTTGTGGCGGAGTTTACATGCGGCCATATTTTCCACCTCGTTAGTGCGCAAATTTAAATATGACCTTAAAACAAGAAACATTTCTTTAAAAAACACCGCAATATATTAATATGATGTGCACTATATAATAACATTACAAAACTAAATAATGTGACAAAAAAAAAAAAATCCTACAAAAATTGTTTAATTCATTTTATGGTTAAATAAAAACTATTAAACAAATTGGAATCTATTTGAATCGGTTAAATTTTCATAATTTGACGTTATCGTAATTGGTTGAAGTCGTAAATAAAACGACCAATTTATATTATACCTATATTAGAATCATATATTAGGACGTGAGTCATATTTTAACGATACAAGATGATTGAACGATTCATTGATATATTCACCAAACATACAAGCTCACTCACCATTTTATCGTTAACAATACGATAATTAATCAAATTATAATTTTTGGTATACCTATATACTTAAAGATTATGTGATTAAAGGATTATACACACATTTAAAATATAAAAGAAATAAATATACACACATTTTTTTCAAATAAGAAGTTGAGAGCCATTATATTTTACCTATATCGTAAATTATTATAGGCAGAAGATTTTTTTGAAATTGTATTGATGGTGTTTCAAATCGAAATTCGAACGTATATATTATAGTTTCCCAATTATGGGGGATCCCATATAGCTTATAGCCTCCTCTATATGTACCAATTTATAAGTATTTATATAAAACATTTATTTGCATAAATTCATTATTGGAGGAAAAATGAGGGTGAGCATGTATGCCCTTTGAAGCACTATAATATTATACATCAATAATAACACCTACATTATATACCTATTATTTATTTTGTCGATTTTTTTCTCATTATATGTATATAATTTTACTGCCGATGTTGCAAAATAATAAATCCGTACAATATATATATATGCATGGAAATCATTTTGCTGTTGTATTATATTTATCGGAGCACTATATATAATATATACACCTAAATATATACTCTCCAGTCTCCAACTATATACATAATTAAACTACGCTTATATATTATGTTTTTGTTATAGGTTCCATATCGATTCACATCGAACTATAAACTGTATTCTCTCTCGGATTGTTGTCAGCAGTTTTTACGGTTATTCGGTAAAAAGCCATATATATATAGGTATTGTGTACAGATATCGCACCACTGCAGCAGCACCAGGTATTCGCATTAGATGTATGTGAACACGAAAGGTTCACTCGAAAAGTATAAAACGAAAACTATACGTCCATTTTAGAGTTTAGATCTATATATAGGTTAGCGATACAACGGCAACCATATATAATTTGTTGGATAAAAGCAAAGTGGAGGGCTTTGAGCCCCAAACCGCCTTTGTAGGAGTTTTATTTATTTTTGAAATTACTCAGTGCACACCTTATTTTATTTTACATAAAAATGTTATTATAACATAAATTGTTTAATTTATAAAAAGTGGTTATCAGTTTATTATCATCACAATCACTAGGAATTGAAAAAACACTAGTTTACCGATATTTTTTTATTATCTATGCGTTTACCTCGTGGCGTACTGTATGGCGTATGATACTAGAATAACCAATATAGATATAATTTGAGAATCAATAGATATCAGAACATGTGTACTTAATTAAAACATAATATCGGTAGTCTTAGGTATATAATATGTTATTCAGGCATTAAACACATAAAACAAAAGCTCTGGGGATCTATCTTCCCCCCCCCTCCCCATAACTACGGCACTAAAATCATCACTATGAAATATTTGAATCTATTATTTTCTCTGCGAACTAAAAAAAACCTGTACTTGAAAAAAATGGTTCTGAACAAAAATTGATTAATCGCACGTTTTCCAATATAGTAACATTTTTGAAACTGTTGATGATTATTCAGATTTATACGTACGCAAAACTATACGCGCTGTTCGACTGATGAAATACATAAATACTACACATGTAAGAGTATATACCCACTATATATAGACTCGATTTCCTTCTGATAGAATGATAGATGGCTACAACTCTTGATCTCTATATACCTACTTGTGTTGAATACTATTGTAGTAATATGATATGTATATACCTATACCTCTCACGATTCACTCAATACATCTAAAAAAAATTTACCTATACTTGTGTGCAGACATGCAGTTGCAGGTACTCGACTACCCATGTATAAATCCTGAATAATTTTTAAAAAAAACAAACGTACAAACCGTGACGCGGTAAGGGGAATAATGGTTTTAAATAGTTATCACTTATTATATCGACCCTCTAATACTATACATACATGATACATTGAGAAACGCAAATATAAAAAAGGGCGAGTTACCGTATTATACAACCACACGACACGCTCAATATATAAACAATACAGGTAGTATATATATTTACATATATATGTAATTAAATGTATAATTGTAAGCCGGTGAGCTAGTCCGAACAATTTTTATCTACTTTTATCAACATATTTTATTTTATTTATTGATCATAATATTATGCAGGGTTTTTACACCATAAATATATATTTTTTTTTTCATTAGGTATATATTATATTATATCATGTTTTTTATTTTGTCTCAATGATCTATTCTATTATGTAATTATTATACTTATTAACAATAATTATATTTACAATACATAAATTTGGCAAACAATTTCGGCCCTTAAAACGGTTAGATGATTTTTAATAACGCACATTATACGTATGCGGTATGCGTGTAAATCGTATAAGCATATTACATGTTGGAGGCATGTGGATTATAGGGTTAAAGTTAAAAATAATTTTATGTAAAATATTAACGATCGATTTTAGCGGGTTTAGTTTTACATTTTTTTTGGTTTAGAATGGTAAATTTATAAATTTAAAATGTCGACGAAAAACGTTTGATAATACATCGGTATGTACATAGCATATTGTTCACAGGTAACCCCAGAATGACGATGCCAGTTTTCGTTTCCAGCAATACGCTGCAGCGATCGAGTCAAGTCAAATACTCAGTGGTCGAAGTGGTTCAAAATATGTGGATGAGGGATGTCTTTCGCCCTTTCATAATTTATGTAGTTCTCATGCATCGCTTAAACAGTCGTACAAAACAATATAGTGGAGAGATGGAAAATGTGAATTATAAAAAATGAAGGGATGTCATTCCACAGACTCCCCCCCCCCCCAAGCTTCAACCACTTACTTCGATATTCACTACTCGTCAAAAATCGATACGGAAATGATGATTTTTCAAATTTCCACTTCACAAAACAGGTAAGTGTATAACATCCTGAAAACCTGAACAATTACGATAAAATAAAATAATCGTATTTATCTTCGTGTTTTTAATAACTCATGCCTTCTAAATTGTTCCGTATTCAATCAAACTTCAATATTTCATACTTGCAAACTCGCGAATATTTATAGGTGTTGTGTGTACAGGTTCGAAACGTATATGATAATGGTTCAATATAATATTCCACATTCTACAGAAGTGACAAGATACACAGAACAAATGAAACCCCTTCTGTGGAAACTGAAAGATCCGTTGTTAGAACCCTACTCTTTTATAACTCACGATTTTTAGGACGGTCCTAATTTTATGAATCAGAGTGGGTCTGAGAGTAACACAGAACGAACTCATTTTTTTCACATACTATAGATTTCTAATCGACACAATAATTAGGTGCCTCTGATATTATGTTCATAATATTTTATCGTTTCTCAACAACTTTTCTATATCTTTATGACGTATAATAATATAAAAGAATGACTATGCGTAGGGCGGGCAAAATGCATGATTAATTCGGCTTAATTTGACGGGAAACGTGTAGGAAAAAAATCGTCATTTCCGAATGCGTCCTCGATTCGAAAACCTCGAAATGCATGTTTTTATCATACATGTAATATGATTTAGTGTTCGTAAGATATGACGTGACTCTTGAAGTGGTTTTTGAATGACTTTCTAGACAGTACGCCCCGATGTGCAGGTACTTAGCACAATGTACAATATACATACACGAGCGTATCTTGACCGAGTTTTTGAAACAGACGAGTAACACGAATCCGCGCTCGGAGCGATGGATGCACACAATATCGTTGAAATCGTAATAATAGTTTAATAATATGATTTATAATGGGTAGGTACGTCAACGTCACACTCCGGGAAGTATCGTCTTTCTTCGCCTGATTATATGCAAGGCGCAACGCAACACACACACTTCTGTATCGCGATTTGCCTACCCGCGTAACATATTATAACGTACAGTATTGATGAATATTATACCTACCACGACAACGCGTAAATTGTGTAAAGCTAAAGCCCTCCCCCCAACTAATATTTCCAAACTTAACTTTGTAAGTGTAATAAATTGGGTTGATACGTGTTCATTTATATTTCTAGCTCCCCTCCCAGATTCTTGACCACTTTCAAGCATAATATGACACTGTCCCTTATTATAATAGGCAATAATAATTAACAATCTTCAATTATGATTAATGATACAGTGCATTGTTATTATATAAAATATAATCTACCAAGACGAATATCATAAATCATAGGGGCCGTGTATTTTGGGAGTGGTTGATTTGGGGAGGGGGGATAGACTCCCCTTATTTTTTTTTTTTTAGCGTACCCGACCTATTTTTGTTGTAAAACGGAATGCTGAGAAAGTGAGAACGCAACATTTACTTGTGAATTAGTAAATTGTCAGTTTTTCTGATCCAAAATATAATATGACATAATGTTTTTACTTTGTACCAACGAAAAAATGAATTGTTAAAATTCCTTATAGGTAACAATAAGATACAGCGATAAGATATTGAATTTATTATACAATGCAGTTCATATCAACATTTATAGACAACCGATTTCATGTTTGTTTTTAAATAATCAATAAATAAGTGTTTTCGCTTTATATATATATGTGTGTGTGTGTGTGTGTGTGTAGAACAAATTTAATATTGTCTTGGTGTGATTGTTGCTGGATGGGGGTGTGGAGGCGACAGCCCCTCGGTAACATGACGGTTAATTTTGTGTGGAACTCGCTTTCGTACAATAATCCGCTGAGTCTTCCCTCTAATTTTTTCCCAAATCACAAAAGCACTGCATAAAAAAAACAAAACATATTATTATATTTATATGTATACATTTTAAGACAGATACAATTATGAAATGTTAAAGGGTCACGCGTACGCGTGTTTAAGATTAAACCCCGTTTGTTTGATTTTTAAACTTTCGGAGCCGGATTAAAGAGGTATTCAGTGTTTGAAGGGTTTTAGACTTATATAGACTTATACGGGTTTGGCAATGTGCGTGTACTACTGCGAGCATACATAATATATGCTTATGAGTATTCCGTGTACAGTTTAGCTATCGTGAGTGCAGCACAAAAATAGTAATTATATAAAAGTTATGAATTATACTTATCATATAATGTAAGTTGCATTTATTATTATTTTTTATCAAACCGTATACTACATGCTCGTAAGCTTGGACGGCTGCAGCACGTCCGCAAATCATTAAACAAAATATTACACAAACGTCTCCAGCAAAGGTATACCTGTGCAGCTGCAGTCCGATAATATTACATATAATATCACATTATCGCGGTAAAAAGAGGTAAACACGCGTTTTTTTTTTCACTCATAACCGTCGTAAACTCCCACCACTATTTGTCACGGTAGATTTACCGCCGCTTGTGAATATAAAGAGGCGCTTATATGCGTACGATTATTATTATTATAATTACACACTCGTATCTGAAGATGTGCGACGATTTAACCGCCCAAGGCTGTAATTAACGCCACGGAAAATAATATGCAAACAAAAAATTACCATTCGCCCGATTATTATTACCCGGTGGCCACAATATAATATATACGATTATATTATTATTATTATAATGTTATGACGTCAACGTACAGGTATACACTGTGCAAGACACACACGCTGCAGTGTTGCGTGGCACCCGTGGAAACCGTGTCGGGGGGGGGGGGAAATGGCAACGCAGACACGACACGGTCGTATAATAGGACGTGTACACCTCATACCTGGCCGGCCATACAATATGTCCGTCACATTATTACAATTATTATTATAATATTATAAGAGAGTACTTACATAGTTTTAACATCGTGAAGTAGGTATACACGTTGTGTGTGCAGGTATATATCGTACGTATAGGTAGCAATGATATATATTTTCAAGACCGTTTCTCGATTTAATTGCGTACGCCAATGTTCGCGCGCAATAATTTGTCGGGAGAATTCATCAAGATCGTCGTGTCCGATAGTCCGCGTTCGGCGACCGAGTTTCCTGTATTTAATGCGTACCTATATATTTATACATCACCACCGTGCAATGTATATGCAAAAGAGACGAGAGTATATAGGCATACATAATGTTTTATATATTTTATCATTCGTTTGCACTCGTCGTCGAACTATATGATTACAAAGGCGCATTACATGGACGAATTGGCCTGGGGGCGTTGGGGTCTCAGTTGCAGGGACTCGAGTAGACGTGGACCGGCACAGTGAAGTCGGACATTAAAAACTTAACACATATTACACCAGTTGTTACATTACATTATTATAATAATCGCTGCAGTACCTAAATTATTAGTTATTACTTGCTAGGTACTAATCTTAGTATACTTACAAGTCACAACTTTATGATAATCGCGCATTCGTACCTATATCTCTAAGACACAAGATATACTGATAAATGATGATAGCTGCAACTCATGATAATACAGAAGGTGGAGTTAACAAAAGGTTAGTAGTAGTTGTTGAAATTGAAATAGCTGGCATTGGGTTGGATGTTATGATTCAATGCACTATATGAAACCTAAAGAATCAAGTTTGAAATACAAATAATATGGAAAAAATTAGGTAAACATTTTCAAAAAATTGACCTAGGCCTTTGAATTACCAAAAACAACAATTTTAAAATAAAAATTTACAATTTTACTACGCTGTTACATAATTCGAACACTAAGCTTAACATAAAGCAACGTTTACAATAAGCTGAAAACAAATGCACTCTACACTTCTAAGTGCATAGCTTTACTTATCAAAGACCTGCAGCACGTATCATACAGATATTATACATTTTAAGAGTAATTTTATGTTAACGGATGTAAAATGTTCAGTCTACACTCTGCACAGAGTACCTACTTTAAAGAGTAACTTGTCAGTTTTGTCTAAAAATGCCCACCATGTATGTCAAAATGATTAAGTTAATTAATAAATACAGGGTAAAAAATTTAAAAAAATATAAAACATAATTTATAATTATCTAAATTGTTCCAATTTTTCTTTGTTTATATTAATTATAGATGCTCAGCAGCAGTCCTGTACAGCAGCATAGTTCTTTTTTTTTGGGGGGGGGGGCCTGGTGCAGTTTTTATGGACTATAAGATCCCAAATACACCCACCCTGAATTCTCACCAGCAATGCATTGTATATTATATTATATTATCATCAATATATATAACATAAATAAATAATCAAGATTATAAGAAGATTAGTTGAATCTGTCGGGTCACTATTTTTATAAATTGTAAGTACCAACTATATTGTATGGGATTTACAAATTGAATCATAGCTGACGAGTATGTCTATTAAAAGTACTGGGACTGCTAGATGTTTAATGTTGCAAATCTCCCGTCCGCCTCTGAGCGTATAATATGATACTATATTAAATGGGAATGATAATGCTTACAAAATAGAAAAAAATTGATGAAACAAAAACGAATTAAAACCGTAACGTGAATATGCCATAGCCACAAAATGTGTACATATGTTATGTGGTGTGTGTGTGTGAGTATTATATATATATTCAAGTTGTTATTATTACATTAATAACTACGGATAAAGCGCCGGGCCTATATGAAATTATGTCCACGCCGATAGAACGCATTCACTGCGCTGTGAAATTATATTTCATAAATCGTAGGAAATATCCGTCTTAATGGCCATAATAATATAGTATATACTTATATATAATATGTATAAATGTGTAACGTATACGTGGGCATACACGTCCTTCGCTCGGTGCAGTAAGTTCTATCAGGTGCACCGTTTAATCTTACAATATACATAAGCATTAAATATGTATACTTTAATATATACACACCAACTGCTAATAGTCGGTTGTTTTTATAAAGAAACGTAACACAATTAATGTTCACAAAATGCTACGATTACCTACTCGAACGCTATTTATTTTTTATTTTTATTTCCCATTTCACTGATATACGTCATCGCTGTACCCGTATAATATTTGATATCCAGTGAATCATATATCATCGGAATGTTAAAAAATATACAATTTATTGAAAAATAAAAAAACAATGAGGTTTCCAGCAACAACGCCGGGACATGGAGGATGGATTTATATTTTAATATGATTTATGAGTTGATCATGCAGAGGCTCCTGAATAATATATACGTTGAACGGATTAGAAATCAATCTGAGCCTTATAACCTTATCACATTACAAAATAAGTATAAAACATAATTTTATTTGACATTTTCGTATATTTATGGGGAGGTTCTGCAGATGCTGACCGTGTTTTTGACAAAAACTTATTTATATTTTGTCCATTGTACTGACAAAAATAGTAACAATTATTGTTGTATCTGAAAATATAATTGAATTCGTTATGATAAGTTTACCTATAATTCTCATTTTTTAATTGTTGAAACAAACGTTTTTGGTAATAAATATCAACTATATGTATTTTGTTAATATCTTCTGAGTTAAATGCAAATAAAATTTATTTGTATGAAATAACAGTGTAAGTCTTAATGGTTATAAAATAAAACAAATATCTATGGCTTTCTGGTTATCTTTTAAAAAATAATATAAAATTACTTGATGCTGATTTAAGTAAAAAACTGCGTTGTTATGCTAGCTGCAGAGAACGATTAATCTAGTGGAATTTGAAAACCAAATCATTATGCAAATAATAGTTATACTTTTAAAACATACATATTACACGAGTAATTTTGTTCGCACTTTCTTTGCCAAAATTACTTTAAACTATATTATACTTACTGATAAATGATCAAGATAATTATCTAATGAGCTATCTCAATATTAAATAAATAAAAATATACATTTGTATTGTATTTATTATCTATTAGCTTCCTTAAATTCCATAGCAGTTGTTAATGAATTTGAAAATATGGTCTTTGAGGATAGATTAGGTTAAAAATTCCAAAAAAATAATCGAATAAACGCACAATTACTAAAAAAATGGGGATGTCCTTGCATATGGTGAATCGCCACGATACAATTATAGCTATTTACTCATACAGTGCACTTCGTACAACCTATACGGCCATATCATGGACATTTTAAATTTATACATTTTACTAGGAATACGTAGACAGCCACACGCGTATAATTTAAATATAGGTACCTACATACGTTCGTATATTCTTATATACAATATTATCATAATATCGAACGGGCGATCGGAGATTATTGTTGAAACGTATTTTTTGGTAGATTTTGAAACGTCCACGTACGCGTGTCCGCGCACACATCTTATTCCGACGAAATCTTCGAGACGAAAAAAAAAACCGAAACAATCCCAATCGAGATACCTATAGAATAAAATGTATAAAATATAAAATATATTGTGTATTTTAAAGCATATATACAAAACACACTCACGCACATAAATATCATATATATATATATATATAGACATAATATACAGGTATATTCCCAACATTCGGACCATAGCCATATACAATATACGTTTTTGTGTATAAATCAGTTGCAACTGGGGTTGTGTAAATCGGTCGAAACATATATAATATGCATGTATTATAATATAGTCAACGCGCAACCTGCCGTTTCGGGTCGAATTCGGAGGACGTGATGATCGGCGCCGATAAGCAAACGTGTGCTCACCGATTCCAGTCCGGAGAGAACATAATATTATGTATAATGCGCGCGTGTGCGTGTGTGTGTGTGTGTGTGTGTGTGTGTGTGTGTGTGTGTGTTTGTGTTTGTGCCTCATAATATATAAATCGAGAGGAAAAAATCTTCGATCTCCTCGGGGCCGCTTTCACGGACGGATTCCGTAAAATACCCGATGTATAAAAATATATAGTGAATAATAATATATTATATTATATAGGTACAATGTCCATATTAGCAGCACCGTACGAAGCCGCCGCAAGATTGTTACATCGTGGAATGCCCTCAATCGTCGTAAAACGATCGTCGAACGCTCCTATATATATAGTATATTTTCAGGCTGTGATAAATGAATTTACGATACAAAATAATAAGTAATAACAATATATAACATGTTACGTTGCACTGCGTAGTTTTAGCCAGGACCTAAATAGGTGACAAATTAAAAAGCTATGCCTATATACACTGATAATTGCTCCACGGAAGAAAACATAGATATAAAATAAATAAATAATTTGTCGACCGTACATTTTACATACCTAGGTAATAAAAACATTTGATTATGTAGATTTATGTAAACTGATCTACCTACATGCTACAGTAAAATCAAGAAATTAATAATATATGTTTAGATTATAGGCAGGTACAACAACGGTCTATAAACAGTCTATAATTTACTCTAAATGTCTCTATAACAAATACCGATTACCATAAAATAAAAATGGAAAAGTCGCTCTGCTGTGTAGTCAGTGCCATTGGTATAGGTTTTTCGAAACCATAACAAAACAGACCATGACACATTTAATTTAAATCTGTATTAATCAATTCAAATTAATTGCGTGCTTTAATAATTATTAATACTTACATAAATATTGCATAGGTGCTTAACAATTATTTTTCTGAAAATCATTAAAACTTTTATTAATTTGGACATTCACTCCATTTATGCTTAAGAGTTGTAGTGCTAGATTTAAATCGGATTCTTGATATCACTCAACCATTGTTGAATCAGAAATGAAAATAATGAATGCTGTTCGAAAAAGATTATCTTTCTGGCTGTATCTGGTCCAACATATATCTCATCACTGCATCCATAATCCTTTTTTTCTAGGTCGTTTAATTTTGAAAAACCTGGTGAAAATCAGCTGAACTATATGGCAAAAAGTATATTTAGTCCAAAAGTCGTGGGTGGGTGGAGGGGGTGCTGAAGCCTCTACATATACGCATTTTCCTTGAAAGTGACCAGTTGAATATTTGCCACAAGCTGATTTTTTTTTAACTTTGGTTTTCTAGAACTCTGCAGGAACCTGTAACTATTAAATTCCATATAAAAATCAAAAATAATGATATTGTCATTAGAAAAAAAACGGGCTCGTTAAATCCTCAAGCTGGCCGATTAGAATAATGTGCAGCAGACATGCAAGGTATCCGCTGGCTAGTATAATAATGTACTGATACGCGACGTTGTTCTCGTCTTCAGTGAGATTTTTTTAATTTATCTCTTGGACGAAATAAATATAGGTACTTCATTTCTAATCCATTTGCAATTCAGAACTACAGACGAAACGCTCTCTATACAATCTGAAAACAAAAATACCACAACGAATCGGCTAACTTCACGGAAGACATCGTAGATACGCTGTTGATAATTATTTCTATGGAAGAGACGGTCGATGACGATGACAATCGAACCGATGGCGTCCAGTGGGGACGACATGCAGACAGCGTTACCGAATTACCGTCGATCATCCGGGACGGCGATGCCCCTGCGTTGCTTGAAGAGATGAAGGCGCGGATTCAGCCGAGGAACCTGCAGAGACAAAAAATAGTTCTGGGGATCTGCGGGAAGGACGGTTGGACCGGCGGGCGACAACCATCAGACCGCAAGCACCTCGCCGCAGATCGTGATTTTCCGCGGCTTGGAAGGGAGTCAAGCGGGCGGTCCTACTTCATTGCTTTGGGTGTTGTCACTGAGGCGAATTTTAACGGATTGGTTCATTTCAGTTTATAATAGTTTATATTTATTTCATCATTAGATACAAGACATGCCACAGCTTGGATCACGTATTTTAAACCTTGGCCCTTGCCCGAAATCGCTGGTTAAACTCGGCGAGGTTGGGTCCTCGACCTTGCCCGTACAGCTTGGAGCCAGATATTAGATTTTTATACATTAGATATTTTACTATACACATTGTTGGATTATTTTCCATAATTAAAAGGCTTATAATCTCAAATTAGCTCCTCAAACAGAAACCGACTTGGTAGAGTGCCGTCGTCGATCGTGTTGGCCGCGAAGAGACACAGGTCACTTGTCGTTGTTCGCGGCCAGTCGGGTGTCACCAGTTTCCGTCAAAAATTATCTTTCTGTTCCCCGTCAGTCAAAAATTATAGAATTTTAAAGTTTATATGAACCCTTACGTAAGGATTTAATAATAACATTTTTTTTTTTTGTAAGTAACAATAGTTATTGTAAACACTTAACAGAATAATTTACTTAATCTCTAGACAAAATAATTTATAGAAAATCAAATAACTCAAAAGTTATACATTAGTTATACGTTAAAATGTATTAGTCATTTAGTTATTTATCTTTGAATAATTAATAACTTTTTATAAACGACTAATATATAACTTTTGAATTTGAATTTTTCGATTTTGTATAAATTCTTTTGTCTAGAGATTAAGTAAACTATTTTGTTTAGTGTTTACAACTAAAGTTATACTTATACAAAAAATTATGTTATTATTAAAACTTAATGTAAAACGTTAAATTTAAACGTTATAATTCTATAATTTTTGACTGGTGGAAAAAGGAATGACGATTTTCCTGCAATTTGGCGGGAAAAGGTATTGACAGAAAACGGCATTTTTTGCACGTTGTTAAATGATCTTAAAAATAATAATAGGTATCAATAGAATCCTAGTAAAATTTGCCATGTTGTAGGTGAGCTTGTAAGACGGAGACAACAAATGGCAGTGTGGCGTCCTCTTAATGATAATTGATAATATGCATTCCATTATAGTAACATCAATAGCCTAACCTTAGAATGTGAGTGGCGTTTGCGCAGACTCGACCATAATATATTATCAGGTTTCTCATACGATCGTATTGCGTCTGACACACGGCCCACACAGCCACACTACATTTTATTCGTACCTAAGTCGTGTTAAGCTGATGTCCCGCCGATGAAAGAGGCTGAACGCATTATTTACATTGTGGACCGTCGGGACGTGGAATCGGACAAGAACAGTCAACAGGTGCGAGCTAACCTAACAGTGTGACTCCTACAATTAGGTATTGTACCTATAATGATATTTGTTTTTTCTTTCTCAAATCCATTTTACCTGGAGTGGCCAAAAGTCAAATAACGCACAGAAGAAACCTTATATATAATATGCATGGCGAGTCTTAAAAACTTCATAAAATAAAAATACCCATCTTGTTTGGTTATCGACAAGCAGGTCTGACAACAGGTAGGTACCGATAACAATAATTGTTATTGCAATAGTCATTAAATTCGGTGTACCACAGAGTACTGACCGTTATCGTACAATAATTATTTTCAATATTATGGGTAAGCAAAATACGATACTCGATTAGACGAGAACTGTGTATATTGAATCGCGGGAAAAAAGTCCAAGAAAAAATAAACACTCGACGGCAAAAAGCCCACTCAAATAAAGTCCAAAAAAATAGATAGAAACAAATTTAAATATAAATATGAACACATGATAATATATTGTGTTATAAGTTATAATTTATATTTATAAATTGTAATACATTGCGTCATTTGATAGCTAACGATGTAATATAGGGCGATTGTAAACTCTCCCGATGGTAAACTCTCCCGGGTCTACTCCAGTACCTACTACCTGACGAAAACGTGTAAACTCTCCCGGGTCTAGTTTAGTACTACCTGAAGAGAACATGTAAACTCTCCCGAGTCTAGTAAAAATCATAAAATAAATTTAATATACATTTAAGTTGCGTTTAAAAATTGTCAATCATATATAATAATAATAATAATAACAACATAAATTAATGTCTTTAGCTGCTATGAACATGATATTATAGTCTAAATACAATAAAAAATAAAATTTCAAAAAATCCAATATACATTTAAGTTTCTATTAAAAATAGTCAATCACAATCTCTGCAGTGTAGCCAACTCGTAGTGTAGCAATAACATTTAAAAAAACTAGGGAGAGCTTACATACTTCCTACAGGTAACTATAAAGTTGACCCTGGAGAGTTTACACATTTACATCAGGTAAACATAATATTAACCCAGGAGAGTTTACCATCGGGAGAGTTTACTATTTTGAAAAATCGGGAGAGTTTACCATAAAATCGGGAGAGTTTACCACCGCCCGTAATATAGACCCTTGTAGCCAAAATACATTAGTCTTAGACATGAAATACATTTATACAAAAATTACACAACTATAAAAATAATAATATAATAAGTCAAAACAATACAGGCCGTAGTACCTATAGGCTATAATATAAGTTCATCGCTCAAGTCTAATACAAGGGGAATGGATACACACCAATGGACCTATTTTTTTTTTATATTCGTTTTAGTAACATCAGCTACTAGGCCATCAGTTTTCATTATTATTATTTATGATGAAATAAACGATATTAAATGATATTTAATCTTACTATGCTACCGAGTGCTACCCCGCACTACAATTGTGTGCATATAGGCTAGTATTGGGTAGTAACGTAACGCAAATTACAAATTACTGTAACGCAATTACTTTTTCAGTAACGCAACAGTAATTGAATTACATTTTACTTAAAGTAACGCAATTGTTATTTTCCACGTTATTTATTAAAATAATAGATTTAAAAATATAACAAAAACAAGCCGATAAGATAACCAGAATCAATTTAATATTTATTTTTGGTTCCGTCGATTCCGATAATAGTTAACAATATTATTAAACATTCCTGGAATTAATGTTATTACTTCATTAGCAGAAAGAAAAGGGTTCGGCTTGAAAATAAAATTGAATTAAAATGAATTATGATTTACTACTATACTTCCTGTCTACCTATATGGCTATATACCTATATACTAAATTGTAATAATACTAATAATATAACATATTATATGAATACGAATAACATAGATATTACCATTACTTATTACTAGTATTATAGACAAGTGTGGTTTGAGTTTAAATTATAAAGCCATAAAATAGATTAGATAATTGTACATTTACATATGTACATAGTACATTTTAAATGTTTGAAGCCCTCTAGAACATGTATAGTTTGTATGGAGTTAAGAAAAAATTGTTGTCGGCATACCACTTAGTCGAAACTGTAAATAATGAGTTGTACCTTCAGAAAAATGGATGCAATTTATAAAAAAAAATTTGAAGGGAGTAATTTTTATTGCCGAACCGAACAAATAGTCAAATACTCTAGCTATGACTTTGAGGTTAAATTAAGAAATATTTTCGAAGACATTGTACAAAGAAGGTAGATAAAAATCATAATGCCCGCACTGAAAATATAAGAAAGAAAAGTATAATGAGCAGTATTATTGATACCAATTATTGGTTTTTATTAATATTTAAGATTATGTCAAGAAATAAATACTGAAAATAGTTTAAAAAGGGTAGTTAACAATTATTATAACTTAGAAATATTTACTCTTAAAAAAAATTAATTATATTAGTAGTATATAGTAGTATAAAGTTATTGAAAAAAGTGTTTTAGACTCAATGGATATCTGTCATTCAAATTTAAATTTAAATGCTGTTGACTTTAAAAGATTTTCAGTATTTGGAGATGATTTTGCAAGTTCTAAATTAAGAAATAATTTATAGACTAGTAGTATCAAAATTATTTGAATTGTTATTCGGCTTAATTGATTATATAGAAAGTGTGAACTGTACACCCATACAAAAAGAAATACTTTTGTAAACTGAAAAATGTAATTTTGAAATGTTGAATTCTACTTTATACGATTATTGTGAAATGCTTTGAAAAATATTTCATTCAGCCTACAACCTTAATGCATTGGTTAAACATTTCAGCAAACCTAATAAAAACAAAATTTTGCTTTATTTTATATAGGTAATATAATATTTTATTTTATACATTTTATTATTAAGTTTTTCTCATTATATTTAATGTAAAATCTAGTATATTTATTGTACAATGTTACTATGTTAATAATTATAATTTCTGGGCTAGTTAATGATAATTTTTAGTCAAGTTAAGTTCATAGAATATATTTCTAAAAATTAATGGTTATCTTCATTTTTTTAAAACTCAGTTGAGTTAAAAGTCATATTGAAGTTTTTTTTAATGTATAAATAGTCAGTTATCTGATTTAAAATAATATAAAGTAAATGTTTATGCAATATGCATCATCTATAATAATTTTATTACTTATATTATTTAATTATATTTATAAATTAACTTTAACTCTTTAAAGTGTTTATGCCCAGGCTTGGTAATTATGTTATAGGACTCATGTCCGATTATTGAATTAATAAATAAATATAAATTATAGAATGTGTGTATACATTTTTTTTAAATTTTTAAATTGTCCAATATCATTTTTCATTAATATATTTTATCAATAAATAAAAATTATTATATTATTAATATGTTTTTTCTATTTTATATATTATTACATAAACATGATAAGAAATATTCTTACTAATGACTCTAATATACATGTATGTTTTAATATTATTTAAAAATATGTTTATAACATTTTTACCTACCTTACAAGATCAAACTATCAATAAATGCTAAGAACATCTCAATATCTACATGAAATTTATTTCACTGTAACATATAATATTAATTTGAAACATTATTTATTTCTTACTCACTTTTAACCAAGGCTGGGGAAAAAAATAATTTCAACTTGATAAGTTATTGTAGAAAAATGTCAGTATTAAGTTCTAAATTGAAAATTGGTGACTTTTTTTTACTTAATATTTATAACCTATACCAAAGTACAATGATCAAATTTTATAAAGTATTTATAAGTAAGTAAGTTGCCATACATCACATGTTGATTCTTCGTCACTCAGAGGTTTCTGAATGATGAAGAAACTAATATTTTAATAATAGAGTAAAAAGATTGCATTTAACAACGGTACCACAGTTCACCATATCTCAATTATTGTAATACTCATTTATTCTAATACAAAATTAAACTATTCTTTACAAATACTCAATGCTCAAATACTTTTTCTTAATGGAAGTGTTTCTATTTGTATTTAAATACAATTTTAAAAGTATTTTTTACAAGACTGAAACAAGTAAGAGTTTCTATATTACCTATTAACTTAATTGGGAAAATAATGACGAAAAAGTATTTATTTTATATTCAATCGTATAATTAATAAATAATAATATCGTCTAAAACAACATACCTACCAGGCAAGTCTTCACCTTATTTGTCGAGTATGGACTCCAACTTCCAAGTAGAATTACATATATTTTAATAAAATAATATTAATATAATACCTTAATATATACATTTGATTTGACATGTAATAAATAATAGTAGGTACAATGAATGCCTATTAAATCATTTATCATTAATTGATATTATATTACTATAATCATACTCTTATAAAAATCATTACACACTACAAATTAATTATAACACATAGATTGAATATGTGTTAAAATGACGATTAGCATAACACATTCATTAAGGGCATTAATTCAATCACACATTGTTCTATGGTAACATGGTTCTGTACTTCAAAATTACCAATATAGTGTCATTTAGCAGTATTATACTGTAATTTTAATCCTAGCTTGTGTTATAATAACACATCTCAATACTAAATAGTTAAAGAATTGTTCATAGTAACAACTAACGAGGTATGTAAAATTAAAATTATGTTTCTATGTAAGTAGTTATTATCTAAGTATCTATACAACTGAAATTTGAAATTATTAATTCAATTATAGATAGTGTGTAATAAGAAGGATTAAAATACGTTTTTGACAAAGTATTTAGTTAGGTATTGTTTAAAAATATGAGAGTTGTAATACCTATTCAGGGTCGTATTTACAATTTTTGTGCCCTGGGTCAACCATAATTTTACAAACCCCCCCCCCCTCCAACTAAAAAAATAGATCCACTTTATTGATTTTTCTTAACAAATTCTTAGCTATAATTCTTTAGGGTTAAGTCCATTTATAACTGTGGTTATGTTAAAATAATATTAATTATATTCTATGCTAGGCGCTAGCACTTATCTGTTATCGTTGCACTGCTAAGTTCACAGGGGTCGAGTCATAGTACAAATTCTTTCAAAAAAAAAATATATTTATTGAAACAATACTAGACCAAGTTACAGCGGTGCCCGGACATCCGCTAAATAGATCAATATTTGGACGCCTGGGGCAAATGTCCGCTTATCACTATATTATGTGTGACTTATGTGGTAATTATAAAAATTAATTAACTAATTTTTGACGGAATTAAATTAATATTGAATTTCCATATTAACTTTTATAATTAAATACATTGGTTTTTTAACCTTAAAATCCTAAATGACTTAACTAAACTATTAACTTATTGCAAAGTAATTTTATACATTATTGTAGGATACAAAGGTTAATTTTGTTAAGACATGGTTTGACTTGAAAAGAAATGTTAAAGAAAATGCTTAAAAATAAGATCTTCTTATCTCTATACTGGGAGAGGAGAAGCATCAAAAAAACAATTATCCGAATTAGAAGAAAAAATAGTAGGCATTACCAGAGAAACTATGGTTGAAAACCACAAAAAATTAGGTACATGAATTTGGCTCACCTTGTATTAAAATAAAAGTAACTAATGATATATTATTGGCTATAAGTGTACAACTGTACATATATTTAAGTATTCTCAATCGTATCAAATTAAATATTGTTTATTTAATTAACATATGCACCTAACCAACCAAAGTAATGGTCCAGCAACTTAGATAGAGAGCAAAGTAATGTCATTTTTATTTAAAATATTTTTTAACTAAAATATGTTGTAACCACAAATGTTTATTTCTAGGTTTTAATGAATACATATTAAGTTTCTAATATGGAATGGAAAGGATACACCAAAAAATTATTTATATGAACAACCAGTATAATGAGTAATGAGTAATGACACATTAATAACTTAGTTGAGTAATTGTTTTTAATAACGGTTATGATTTATTGGATATAAATCATTGTATCCCAACTTATATTAAAGATATTGGTGAACCTTTGAATATTCATGAACCAGCGTCAGAAAATGTTATGGTTTTTTGATTTCCCAGTGGTATGCAATTATTTTAATGTTAATTAAATTATAATTTATTAATAAATATAAATTTTCTAGATGAACCAACAAGAAAATGTATTGCGAAAGAATTCTAAACAAGCTAAAAGTGAGTATAATTTGGACAGCTGTCCCAAAGTATAAATATAAATTATTCATTTAAATAATATGTACTCAATTAACATTTACCAATGATGTTTTTTTTAAATTTTAGTTAGTATTTGTGTGTTGATTATTAAATTATTGTTTGTAAATTATTGTTGTACAGAGCAAACTGAAATTGATTATCTAATTTACATGAAGCAAATGTTAAAAATGGAAATGACAAAAACTATTGCGCCTGAGTCATTAGTAATAACAGCATCAAATATTCTAGAAACACTTAGAAATATAAATAGTTTTTATATAGGTCGTTTATTTTATGTTTATTTCACATAGTATGCATTTAGAATTTAGATTAGACTTAGACATAATATTTTACCTAAATGAAATGAAAAGACATAATAATATTAATTAGTTTCTAAAACATTTAAAAGTATTACATTTAGTATTCTTTTCTATGTTTAGCAGTACCTTTTACACTGTGATTACAATCCTATGTTTTATTTACACATCTCAATACTAACCGCTGGGTTGTATTACCTTGGATATTTTTATTACTTCTGTACAATTTTCAATTTTGCGTGCGTCCGTTTTTATATCAATATCTCTACCTGCAGATAGGTACCTACGAAAAAAGAATATATTAAATTCACCAGATTTCATCTTGTTACTAAATGCTGTCGTTTGTACTAATGAAGGTAATTTGAAGGTACCTTCAATAATGTAGTTCTTAACTATTACCTACCTACTTTATTGTATTTTTGTGCTCGATGAACCTAATTTTTAAACTGTAAGGGAGGAAAGTAAAAATACAACCCAACTACCAACCCAAGTCAACCTATAAAGTATAAAGCTATACTCTGTCTTAAAACTTAAAATAAAATATTCTTTCTGTCGACTGATTTACATCTGTGCTGCGCATCTCTCACCAACTTCCCGGTGTTAGTGTGACCATGTGGTTCTCGAGGAGCTAATCGAATTATTCACAAAAAGCGATTGTTCTCTTTTGAGACAGAATATAGGATTGTCATAGCATATAGAATAAGTTAAAGTTGTACAATATGATTTTTTTAAGATTGATTAATACATTTAAAGGAGGCAGTTAGGTACTTAAATTCTTTTTACTCATTTTTATTTAATCACATAATAATATGATGGTATCTATGATGTGTTATATTTGATATAGCTTATACCATAGAACACGTCTTAATGTTCTTTGTTTATATCTACCTAACCCAATACCTAAAAAATTTAATACACCTAAAGGTTAAAATCTAAAATATTTTATTTTTTTAGTAAAAAGCCTTCTTTTCACAAATATGTTGTAGTTAATAATCATTAATCAGTGGAGTGGAGAACGGTAATTTCAGAAGCAATTGTTTCTAGCCGGAGCCTGTGCCAAAAGTGAAGGAATGAGGGGATATATCCCTTTTTTCCATATTTATAATTTATAATTATGTTATATTATACTTTTGTATAAAGAAAATAATGTGAATAATAATATCTTTTTATAAACTGATTATTATGAATATTCACAATTTTAGATGGGTAATAAAATTATTGTTTTTCTGATTAAATAAAAACAATACTCTCTGATCTGATGGGGGTAAATGAAAATATTTGTATGAGTAAAATAATCACTAAATTAATAATTCAAACAAAACATTTATTTCATAAAAAATAACTTTTTAGGTGTTTCTAATTTATTTTCTAATTATATTTTTAAAAAAATATTTAGAATGTGGTTGAGGTACACTTATATAGAGAAGCTTAAAGTATATAATAATAGATCAGATATAAAATATAATTTAATAATAAGTAAAATTCAACAATAAACAATAATGTTACTAGGCATTATAAAAATTCAGTTTTACCTTTTGTTCCACAAAACATCTGTTCTGATAGACTTTTGTTCCGTACAACACCTGTTCAATAAATATTTGTCCCCCCCCCCCCAAAACACTTGTTCCATGAATATCTGTTCCACAAAAAACTTGTTCCATGAATATTTATTTCGAAAAAACACTTGAAAAAACATACTACATGATACATTATGGCTAGTGCTCTCTAACGGTTAACTCATTCTGAGTCAAATAACGAATTTTGTAAATTATCGTGCCTCTCCCAGCCGGTAGACTGCGCTCACCCGCCGCCCTATTTGTGAACAACCCTTGTCACTAGCGAAAAAGCACTTTTCATTAAATTTCAACCAATATTTAAAAATCTGACAATACAGTGTATAATATATATCATGTACTAAATCATCTAAAACACATAAAAAAACCATAAAACCACTATCTAATTAGTGAAAAACATAGAATCCAAAATTGCAACTAGCATTGATTACTGGGAGCGTGTTCGATAAATACCAGACAATTTCGCCACCAAACCCGCTGGACCGCGCGTATCAGAAAAGGATTGAGGAGCGAACCAGGAAATATCTCATCTCAACAGGCCTTAAACGACCGCACGTGCACATCCGATTTCGATGAAGATCAGCGACGACCTCGCACACTGAAGCCATTTCCTGACGAACATCGTCCAAGGAAACTGCCCGCGTTAAATCCGCACAGCGATACTGCCGTCCGTTGTCGTTTTGTTATCGCCGCAACAGGTTATCATTGCTGTTGCCGGACCGTCGCCTTCACGACCACCAGTGCTACCAACTCAACGATTCTGTATTACTAGTTGCTACAGACTGGTCGGCGACCATAATATTGTTTTTGCCGTCCGTCCCGTTTTACACGTCTTGTATCCACAAGTCACAACCTGTACGGTTATAGTGCAGACTCCACCTTCTTTCGTCACAGTTTATAAACTGTCACCCGCAGTTAAATGACAATTAGGAATTTAGGACTATCACCGTAGGGAGTAGGGACCGACCAATAGTACCGTAGTGAGTTTTTTCTTTATACTGATTAATATATCTCATCAGTCAACGTTGCCTCCTCGATATTTTTTAGTCCCACATAAACTGTTATTACACACATTCGAGTTAAAAAAATTAAAAAATGTTCAAACACTCTAAACAATCACGAAGGAAACGTTGTGAATTATATTATTTAAAGAATAAAAAGCTACTGTCACTACTACAAACACTGAATTGACTTGTAACAGTGGTGTACAGAGGTATTCTGAAAGCACAAGCAGTTAAAAAAGTTGAGAAACCAGTAATTTCCTCTCGTCTTCCCGAGAGCAAAAGCAGTTGCAGTACTTGCTAACCTGTCTGGACACCACTGGACTTGTCATTACTCAGTTATGCTTCTCTCCCAAACGCATTTGAAATAAGTTCTCGTCCTAATCGACGTAATTAGAAAAATGAACATAAAATAATGTCCAGTAACAAGTACACTTATTCATTTAGGTATATCGTCTCTCAGTCTTATTTCATTTTATTTTAAGATAAAATGCCTTCTACTAGTGAAGCTCTAAATAGCTCTAAAGATAATAAAACACACGATGCTATCTGTCAAGATGATCTAACTCGTCATGAAAAATACATAACAGGTAAGTTTATATAAATAATTACTTATATTTTTCCCTGATATTTAATTCTAATAAAGTAATAATATGTTGTATAATTTAGATACCAGTATCCAACCACCTAAAAGTGTTCAAAATAACGATGATTTAGTATCAGAAGTATTGGAATGGTTATTGAAGGAAACATATAAGGATCAGATTAACCATATAGAACAAATAGCCAAAGAATCCCCAGGGATGAGTGAAGACTTATCAAAAAGAAAATATGTAAATTTTAAATGTTTGAAGCCCTCTAGAACATGTATAGTTTGTATGGAGTTTAGAAAAAAATTGTTGTCAGCATACCACTTAGTCAAAACTGTAAATAATGAGTTTGTGCCTTCAGAAAAATGGATGCAATTTATAAAAAAAAAATTTGAAGGGAGTAATTTTTATTGGCTATCCGAACAAATCGCCAAATACTCTAGTTATGACTTTGAAGTTATATTAAGAAATATTTTCGAAGACAATTATATAAAGAAGGTAAATAAAAATCATTATGCCCGCACGGAAAATTTAAAAAAGAAAAGTATAATGGACAGCATTATTGATACCAATTATTGGTTTCTATTAATATCGAAGATTAAGATTTTAAATATGAAAAATACTGTAAATAGTTTAAAAAATCACGTTGAAAAGTATAACTTAGAATTATTTACTCGTGAGGAAAATGATAATTTCAACGAGAATATAAAGCTTGAAAAAAAAAAATAAAACGTTTTTTAGACACAATGGGTATCCGTAATTCAAATGTAAATTTATATGTTAAACGATTTGGTAACAGTGTCATACGGTCTAAAATTGTTCAAAATAAAAAACGTGTAGGGAGTATTAATTTTTATTTGGCTCAACTGATGATATGGAAAGAGTAAACCCATATACAAGAGGGAATACTTTTGTAAATGGAAAACTTTAATTTGGTAATGTTCAATATCTATGAGTTTAAATATTGTACATTTTAGCAAATACATTTATTATTATTATTATTTATTATTATTATACAATTAAAATAACTAGTATCTATATAAACACTATATTACACATTCATTATATTTATTTTTTTTAAGTTATTAAATATTGTTCAATTTTAATTTTAAGTAATTTATTTTATTAGTAAAACTTATAATATGTTATAAAAATATTTGTATCTTATTTCATACAATATCATTTACCTACAAAATTATAACTCTCTGAAGCATTATTAGCTATATCCTTATTATGCCAATATCCATGTGTCTTAACATTATATTTTATAATGCATATGACTATATGAGACATGTCACACCAAGTCAGTAGTCACTAAGATAGTAAGATATTATAAATTATAATTACCAAATAATACTAATTCCGTTGAGCTTGAATTTTTTTCCACTGTAAAATGTATTATAATAATTCTAAACAATATTTGTTCTAATACTAACCTAGACATATTTTGACACTTGTTGGAGCCTCCTATTGAATTATTCCAAGTTGAACTTTTCATTGTCAACTTCACACTTAGTATTAAAATTGTGGATTCGATACAACCGTTTTTAAAAGGAGTTCAATATATGCAATTTCTATGTGTGGTGGTCGTGTAAAATGTGCGTAGTAAGTGATCATAGTGTGAGACTGTATAAAAATAAAAATAGTAGAGAGCTTCCGCACGTGCATATCGTACTTGTAAATAAAGCATTACACAATTAATATTGATTATTTTATTTAGTCAAAAGTGTCAATATTATTTTGTTTAACCCATTTCTTCAATACAATTTCTGAAAACTTATTTAAATTAGTCATAAATTTTATGAATGAATCATGATTAATGAATATTCGAAAAGACATTTACATAAAATTACAATGAATATATAAATCAAATAGTTTCTATAATGAAAGGTTAAATATACGTCGACAATATTATCACTAAACAAGCTAATGCAAAATTTTAAAGAAAACAAGATGACTACATTCATTAAATTAAAACATTTTCACATGATTACTCCAACAAAAAATAATCAACATGAAGAAATCGATGATAATAATTTTAATAAAACTAGCATAACGATGAAAATAAATTTTTTTAAATATAAATACAACTAAAAATACGAATATTTATGAAGGACATTTTGAACCGCCTCCACGTGGTACCCTCTGGATTACGCTCGATGGTTCTAATTTTGTAAAGGCACCCAGTAAAATGTTTTTAGGAGATTTTACATTTGCCCGTTCAAGCTATCAGGAAGGGAAGAGATAAATGTTTGGAAACTAATTTATTTGCACTTTAAACATGAGAGGTATGAAAATAAAATGTTAGCAAATTATTGAGCACCAATTATTATTTATTAGAAAAATATAATTACACGAGAAAAGGTAACCTAGAAAGCTAGAAAATAATACTATAGAAAAATGAATAATTGGAAACCTATAATCATGGAAACATCACACACTGAATAAAATATCAGTGAAAATAATTAATTAGAAACTTAAACTTTAAACTTGCCACGGAAATGCAAAAAAATTAAGTTTTTGTAATTGTATTTTCTGTATGTTTAAATTTCAAAAAAAATTAATTTCCGTTGTATACTATAGTACTGTACACTTTACATTCTAAGGTCTGATAAAAATATGTGCAATGAATAATGTTGTTATAGTATTTAACAAAATTAAACTTTGAAATCCATGCTTGCTGTTGTTTTAGATTGTGAGCGGAGCGATACATATTTTTTTGGTGTGATATGTTTTTTTGTGTGTCTGTCATCACCTTTTGGGTCTATAAAAATGCTTCGATTTTCTACATCAGCATCTTTTCCGATAGAAAAGTGAATCTAGTATTCTAGTCGGTACTCCGGGAGGTCAAAACTACAAAACTGCTCAACAATTATTAGGGAAACCATCTGTTATAGTTTCTATTAATAGTCCCTTATAGCGAATATACACGTCATCTACATATAGTTTCGTTTTCGAATGATCCCATCATTAAATTTGCGATTAGAAGATATGATACTAGAAATAATGCTGAAATATTTATTTTTATGCTGAACATTACAATAGAAGTGCGAAACGTCGAATCCATTCTAGTACAGTAGTTTAATACTACCCATTGGCAATTATGTTGCATGCTGAAGTGCAGAGCGTAATAGTCCGTGTACCTACATTGTTTGGTCTGCTGCAGCAGGCATTTATCGACAGGTGAGTGACCCATTTATGGAAGTTTTACTTCCACGCATAATTTAATTCTCAAGTAATTTTTCAATGAATTACAATAAAGTCACTATTATCTATTATTAAAAATATGCAAAATTTGAATTTGAATAAGCGCCATGGTTAAAATTTTTTTAATAGTATGCAAAACTTACACTCGAGCACATAAAAATAATTATAATAATAATAATAATAATAATAATAATATGTAGTAATAACTTTAGTACCTACTGGTGGCTACTACCACCACTGTATTTTGTATTTGTTATTTTACCTAACATATGCGTAAACTATAATATAATATGTAAAGCTACTTTAATCATTAAAGACCGTTCCACCTGGAAAAAGATATTCGTGATCGTTAAAAATAGGTATCGTTAATATTATACAAGGACAGGATACTGCAGTTACTATAATAGTGTTAGGCGCTCGTCTCGCTTCACTCTTCTAGTTGCATGCCAGTGTTGTACTGAAATATGTTTTATGAAATAAATTGAGATAAATTGTATTGTTCACTATTAAATGTGTTGAGAATCACATAATATATATTTTTGTATTGAAGTACTATTATAATGATGATTAGTGTGGTACCATCATATAACTAAATACAAACATTTTTGTTCTTGTTGAGAAAAATAAGTTCCAACTTTAAATTTGTTTTGCATATTGGCAGGTCCTTTTTTATTTATATCTCATAAATTATATAGTATTTGGCCATAGTTTTCAGATATGATAGCGTGTTTTATACGAATTTTCGCTATCAATCTTTGATAATAATAATTCGGTTATTGTTTTAAATTAAACCATTTTTTTGATAAGAAAACCCTACAAAACAAATTTAATTGATCTCATTATACCTATTAAGTTTAATAATATGACAATATGTTATTGATTAACAGAATTGTGATAGCAATTTTCCTTTAGGACGAGGCTACATATATTTAGTTGACTATAAAAAAAAATATAAAGAAAATTATTATAAATCAATAGAAAAATTGTGCCCACATACATATTCAAAGGTTTTTTTAAAAGAGGAAGTCTCTAGTCATAATAATAACTAATATAGTAATATGTAATAACAGAATGGCTTGACCAGAGGATGCATGCGCCATGCAGTTGTACGCGTTTAAAATGAAACCAAAAAACAAAAACATAACTAAATATGTAATTATTGTGTGAAAAAATTAATGCATTATTAAATGCAACCCATCTTGTGTGGGCTATCCAATGAACTCCTCAACCGTGTAGGTTACAATAGCAAAATATAAAATTATTGTGATTATTAAGACATAAATTATGTAAAAAAAACAAAAAGTGCGCGGTTCGAAACGTTTTAATTATTTGTTTCCGGATCGGGTCCCGTTTTGAACCACTCTTTAATTTTTTACAGTATAGGTAGATATTACAAAGTAAGTATATCAAAAACGAAAAACGAACACTGCGTGAAATAACTTCTTGCAGGACCGTGCCTGCTGCCCATCTACGTAGGTATATATTAGTTGAGCTTGAGCAATATAATACAGTTTATTATTTTGTAATTCTATTTTTTATCATTACCGGGTCTCGTATATACGTGTAACTATATACAGTATGTAGTTACCGAACTATACAATCAAAATCTAAAAATAATTAATGGGTAGGTTTACCTGTGTAATAATATTGTACCAGACGATATATACCTAAACATATATTAACTCGATTGATAAGTCGCGCTGGTTATGCATTTATACGATTTACGGCTACAGCACGGTTGGGCACAAAATCATAATGCGGTTTTGCACAATTTTAATTGTTTCTGATGTCATAACTAGTTGGTGCACCATAATAGTCCATATGCTAAAATAAGTGAGGGGTGGAAATCCAAAACGTACTATTGCCAAAATACCAATTTTTCAGGACAAGTGATATTCTGTTTCCCAGCATTGCAAATAAAAACAAAAAATATTTTTTAAATAATTTAATAATAGGAATAGTATTTCTATTTACAGCGAATAAAAAGTATACTCTAGGATTATATTTTCAATTTAATTGCAGACTAAGTTAAAATTGTAGTACATATTGGATTTAATATTTATTACTCCCCTTTACATATAACACACGGGTAATAGTACGCGTTGGCATAACAAAATAAAATTACGTTTTGGAATAATTTACAGAAATAGTTCGTTTTGGTAAAGGTAATGACTGGTGCCTATTCTTTTAAGTTTTAACAAGGGCAGTAGTACGTTTGGAATGAAAAAAGTACGTTTCGATTATCTAAATATCATTTTAATGTAAGGAAAATTTTCGTTTTGGATTAACCAGTGACCAGGAAATAGAACTTTTTGATTTATATTCAAACGAGTAACGGGGCCAATCGTTTTATCGATGTTTTTTTTCCATAAGAATGGATATCTAACTCGATTTAAATTTTGTCAATTTTGGCAATAGTAAGTTTTAGATTTCCACTCTCCAAATAAATGTAGGTTTTTTATCTAAGTAAAGTACAAAAAAATAATAAAACTTTTTTATAGTTAGATATCATATTACATTATGAACATAAATTAAAACCAAAAAAAACTTAAACGGTGTAAATCAAAAAACTCCTCGACCCACCTACAATGGTGGCTTTGAAGTAGGACTTACTACGATTATAGTTAAAGTGTAGTTATTGCGATAAGTAGCTTTTAATAAGCTTAATACAGAAAATATCGAAAACCCATCTGTAATCTCCAAAAATATTTATTCTACCTATAATCTATATATTACATCAAATCCAAGTATGAAATATTATTAATATTGCTATTCCTCAAAAACTACAAAATGTGTGAACCTTATTAGTTATTATACCATACATAATACAATATATTTGTCGCTATACCTACATTTCTTGCGTATTTTGATTATTATAATAGTTCATATTATTGCATCATTAATTATTTTTTCTATTATGTTTTATTGATTGTTACACAAATTTCACGTTATAATTTTTTTATCACGTATAATTTCGAACATTTTCACAAATATTATTAGCACATGGTTGAGTATACCTATAATATAGTTCATAACAAGACGTATGTAATGCTTCTTTTAATTTAATGTCTAAACATGCGGTAACCTTTTAGATATATTTATCGAGTGTGTGGACTGTGAATACTTTGTATGGTAACTGGATTTTGAATACCCAACTACAGGTAAAAGTGTCCAATCATTTTTGCATCGCGATTTACACATCATACGTTTAACCTGCTACCTACGTAGTTAAACCTAAGAAATTAATTGCAGGTGTAAAATAATATAACATAGGTAACATCGTATTCATATGCAAACCGGTTTTGAAATTCCAATTTCAATTATAATATTATATTTTAAATATTGTTTAACATAATTATTTCTTTTCGAAAACAGCAGGTAGCTAAATAGTTTACACGCATAGTGATTACTGATTAAATACAATTCATAAACGCCTTATATGCGCGCCGTATACTGCATACTCACACATCAAACTCTAATGTTTTATGTATATATAAATGTACCACAATGCATTAGTACTATACTTGCACAGTGCACATGGCGCATTTGTGTATATATATTATGTATATAGTATAATATACATTAAAATAAACCTAGGTAAATGGTTCAAACCTAGAACAGACCTGTCGTCCACGTTCCCCTCTCCTCGGGGCAAACATATAAATGGACAATGATAAAAATAAAACTGGTATTTATGGGTTAGGTAAGGTACTAACTATGATTATAATTATTAATTAATAACTATCATATGATCTATACAAAACCCGACGGCTGCACTTATAGAAATTGTATGTAGTCATAGGCAAAAAACACGTTTTGTGCAATTATACATTTTACAACATCCAGTCGAAAAGAGTATAATATTTTGTGTTCAGCTTGTATTGTATCTTTCAAGTGAAACTGTAACTCATGGCAATAGTTAAATTCGTTACACTAAAACGTATTATAACATAGCTGGTAATAACTACCTGTTGGTATACATCGCACATTCGCACATGTATGTACAATAAAGTACCTACCGTACGGTTATGCTATACGAATTGAGTTTTGTAGTTTTTCGTATAAGGTATAATTTAAATTTTTTCTATTTAATCTATTTCAAGATCGCGGCATTACTTCTCTCCCCGCTAACAACATGAAATTAGCCCTCCCAGTCGACTCAAACAATATTTATTTACTTTTACCCAAGTATTGCTGTTAATTAATTATGACCAGGGTTCGGGACTTATAGCACTTAAAATCATCAAAATAAGCGCTTGAAAAAGCACTTAAAAACATGATTATAAGCACTAAAATAGCACTTAAAATTTTAAAAAATCACGAAAAAAACTAAATGCAATTTTTCTTTATTACATTATTTTAACCCTTTAAAACAAAAAAAAAAAAAAATATGTTACAAATATCAAATCTTTTTGAGTAGGTTAGGTACTTCTTATAGATTTTCTGAAAAATAAATAAATTTTTTTTAAGAATAACTAAAGAAAAATTGATTAATTTAAAAAAAAATGTATTTTAAAATGTTTCTTACCTTCTCTATTGCATTGAATAATTAGATGTTTTCTTAAATTTTCAAACTCAAAAGCCCTTCTGTTGTTTGATAGTATTGTTTTAAATGCCGAAAACGAACGCTCAACATCTACGGATGTGATTGGCGCGTATTTAAAGTATACGATATCGTCGAATTCTAAATAGTTTTTTCTATGGCAAAAATGATGCATATTGCAAAGACGATCGAACCGATTAGTAGATAAGCACACAAATGCGGGTCCCGGTGTTTATTACTGAGAAATATGATACAAAGTAGAAAAAATATTTTTAATTCTAGCCTTACCAGTTACCGTGGAAAAAAATAGAAACTAACTAAAACTTCTAGGTTTACGTGTCATAATTAAGAAAAACTGGTCAAAAAAGCAAAAATTATCAAAATAACTTGAAATAAGCATTTTTTTGAAAAATCGCTGAAAAAAGCAAAAAAAAGCACATTCAAATTTCATAATTGAACGTGTTGTAACATGACATACACTTCTATAGCACTCTGCTACATTTTAAGTCAATCCATAAAAATAAGCAAATGCTATAAGTCCCGAGCCCTGATTATGACATTTCTTCTCCTGGGCTAATACCGATTTGCACATAAAAAATGATTAATTTAACGGTCCAACCGATAATCGTGTACCGCTGAATTCATTAGCTTACTTAATTGATTTGCTACATTTGTATTTATGATTATTTTATACAACACAGTATAAGAGGAAGAAACTATTTCAAAAGTAAATAAAGGTAAGCAGGATATATTTATAATATAGCCTTACGGTATTACTATGGGTAAGTTGTATTTTATTTCCTATTTCCGCTTGTTTAAGGCTGTCAATTAAGTGTTTATATTTGATTTCTCTCCTCCACGACTATCCAGAGGTTCGTAGAAAATCAAACTCTTATTAGGTAGGTATTAAGGGGCAAATCAATTCCTAGATACTCCTGTGCAACACTGTAGTATGTTAATTTAAATATTACCTATATTATTATATCAATAAAATGCAGCCAAAATTACCGAGATTGAAAACGGGAATCATTGTATACCCACAGTTATTTTCGAGGGTTTTTAATATTTTCTACACATTTTTTACGTAATATAATAAATTATCATCATTACGTATTTATAGTCACCATAAATAACTCTCTATAAGGTATCGAAAACATTTTGAAAATTTGTTAACAATCTTCAACATTGAGGGTGGTTTTTATATCAGATTTAATCAAGTTTGTATTTTTTTTACCTTTTTTTTTTTTGAGGAGTCAAAAGAAGAAAATTCTCGGTATAATTATGGTTAGTGTCTCATCAAGTAACAACTAATAAGTTTAGTTTACTATATGTCTATATAGTATAACTACACGTTTGAAATTTGATTTTATCCATTTAAATTGTAAAAAAAATAAGAAATTAAAATCTACGATGTCATTAAAAAAGGGACAAATTTTTTTTGAAAAATATTTGTACGAGCCACAAATTATTTTAAAAATGTTTCGATAATTAGTGTTTACTGTTAAATGAATTAGAATTTACACAGTTGAAAATTATGATTACATTCCTAGACTTGAGTATAGCCAGTTGTGGGTGCAGGTATCCGCTTGTTAATGGACGTAAATCGTACACGCTGTCGCGCTGAACGTATATCATCATATTATTATATATTTATATCCTGCGAAATATTATATTGTACCTAGTCTCGCGCGCAGAAGGACGAAACTTAACGAGAAAAAAACGTTAAAAAGATACGATGGGAATGTATGCTGCGACGTCGTATATGCAGTGCAGGAAACAATATTTACGAAACCGCGGCGTATACCTTTTTTGAGTTTTTACACAATATATTATCATCATACATATGTATACAGGGTGTTTTTTTTAGAATGCTCATCCATTTTTATGCTTAAATTATGCAAATATTTAAATTCAGTTTTTTATCATTTTTAAATACACTTGAAGACCATTTTTCGAATCATTGAAATTTTTTATACCACTTAAAGATGGTCCTGTGACAATACAAACTTTAGTTTTTTTAAATAAGAGCTTCCCTTTTTCATTTTAACTATTAAGTAGATATTTTTTTGAGAATTTTGATGTACCTGTCTAAATCAAAATTAAAGCTAGTAGTGGTTGAGTAACTTTGTCTCAACGATAATATTATGTCTATGGTAATGGTCAATGGGTTTTGGGTTGAGTAGATAGAGGGCTTAGCAAAATTAAGCGATTTCTATTGATTTATCAATATAGACAATTCGTAAGAATGATCCAAGTATAATAAATACTACATCTAACATTACATATGGTTTTTATTTTTATAAAACCATTTTTATCCTTACTATAAATATTTGAATAACTCAGAGGAACTTAAGTTCTACTTGGAAATTCAAAAAATCAGAACTCCAATAAACGTATTATTGAAGAGAAAAAAAGGGGTGAGCATGCTTAAAAAATCACCACCCTGCAAAGTAGCAATGTTATAATAACAGTCGTCATTCTCACTGGGCGAACGGCGGCGTCTGGTAATAAGAGTTATTTTATCGCGGAGGGGTCAGCGGCGCAATACGACCAAACGTCCGCCCTTTTCTCCCTTATTTATTTATTCTTTTTGTCTCAACGGTCACACACACCACTCATACCCCGCACAACACGACTTTAATCGCAGGTATACTATAGGTATACTTCAGGTATATACCACCATAATAATACAACTGTTATATTGTTACTTATAGGCATCGTTATCGGATTTCGGGATCTGCACGGCGCGCGACTGTGCAGGCGGCGGTGGCGGCGGCGATGGACATAATATCGGGTCCCTTTGACATACACGCACACAACTGCCTACACGAGTATACGATACAATACTATGTACGGATCTGCGTGTGTGTGTGTGTGTGGTGTGTGTACGAGCGGCGACGACGTCTGATGCAAGACCGTGATATATATGCACATAAAATAAAGGGGAAAATGACTTTTTATATGTATACGTCTGCAGATACGCCAAAGTACCTATTTTACCTGGAAACGGCGATTCGGGAGGGGGGGGAGGGCGCCTGCGTTGCTATATTTATTTGTAAAATATTATATGTACGCCGCGTGAGATCCGTTTGAATTTTTTCTTTTTTTTTTTTTCCGTTCGTCCTCTTCTCCGCCGTTTACGTTTCCCGCGCCATTTAAGTGTTTTCTCGTAAACACAGGTAGGTACAAACAATATTATGCACAGTAATATAATATTTAATAAGGTATCGTAAAAAATTATGTACGATTATTTCTGTGCGCGTAAATCGCCAACGACGGCCGTGGGGAGTAGAGGGCGTTAAAAAAAATAATTTAATAACACTATTGTGAACGTCATGACGAGATGGTAGCCGGGCGTGAAAAAAAAATAGTTATTACACATTATTATACATATTATATATTATGCACTTGCCGAGTAAACCTGACAACCGGAACAATTCTTCGCGGTGGCGGCGGCGGTTTCCTATATATATATATATTATTATATTGTGTATAAGTACGTCACATATTATACACATATGCGTGTGTGTGTGTGTGTGTGTGTGTGTGTGTTCCATATAAATAATAATAATAATATATTTATATACAAACTCTGCAGTGCACCCCGCGCGACTACGACTAGAATACGTACACGAGCGTATCCGTTTCAGGTTAATTAAAAACGAGTTAAAACCAAGTCGGTGAACAAAAAAAAAAAAAACCAAACGCGTATAAAACATTTAATGACCGCCGCTGAATAAAATAACAATATATACATATACATATATGTGTCACTTGGCTCGTAGATTTTATATGTATATATATTATTATGTGCGTTTAGATTGTGTTGTATACCTTATACCTTCATAGTATAAATGTGCATGCTCGGTGTGTTGCACCGCTGCAGTTAATGGACTCCGCGGGCGCGTAAACGGAGTTCATCTCTTCTCACTCGCCACACACGCACACACGCACGGGTGCGAGAGACGTTACATTTTTCTTGGTTTTTTTACTCCATCGCTCCCCGTTCAAAACGGAGCGTAATTGTTTTTAAACGGTCTACGTGTCCGGGAAATGCACATCTCGTCATGTGTGGGATAATAGATATGAATATATTTGTATACAGAGCGATTCGCTCATCGCCGACCACGCCGATATCTCAGAAAACATTTATATCCGCTTATTGTGCGACGAATAAATGCGTAAGCAATCATTTCACCGATTTCAAAATCGATCAATTATATTGGGTACCTATTGGTAGTTTAATTATTTATTTCGTGTGGCGTATAAAGCCAACACGTCATAATAAATTGCACTATACAATAATACACTGTATTATAATATAATCTCAAATTACGAGTTACGACAAGTCGTAAAAGATCAAATTTAAACAGGTGATAATAATCTCACACAATTGGTTTTTAGCATAGTATATAGGGAGAGTGGACTACTCGTGAACCTTCTTGCATGTTCTACTATGTACAAGCTAGAATCTGAGTATGTGCAAGACAGAAGCAATCACAGTAGCATAACGAATACCAACACATAGGTATAGGTGCTGATTCTCAGCACGCCAAACACATACCCTATACCAGGTATAATCAGGAGTCGTATCGAACGAAGAAATCAGACTTGACTAGTACTTCGATAAAGTATTAAAATGAAATCTTTTATTTTAATATTTAAGGTGATCCGATATTCCATTGTAATGTTGTGAATCATAAATTATCAGAGTTGAATAGTACACAAGCATAATATATTTTAACATAAGCTATAAATTTCAACGTTCCCGAAGAAAAGTGTCATTTTCTTTTTAATATCTAAAACAAAAAATGTTTTTAAATAATTTGGAACACACACCTACTCTTATGGTGTTTCGAATAGCTTATTCGAAATACTATTTGTAGGAAATATTCGAATACATAATATTCAGAATAATGTTTTGCATATACGGATTTGAGTATTTATTCAAAATAATTTTTTTAAGTATTTTACCAAAGTCTGAGAGAAAACATTCATCGAAAAATCTTCACGGCATTGGGTTTATGGTTGATTTCAGTCGATTGGAAGTCAACGACATCTGCACCATTTGCGTTTCAAACTTATTCTTTAGTGATAGCGGAAAGAAAGGATATTATGGGTTGGCGGTGGTCGGATAAGTTGGAATGATTGGAGTAGAAGCGATTGTGGAATGATTTTGAGTAGTTTTGAACTGTCTCGCTGGGTAAGTAGACCATTGTAGAGTATAAGTATAACTATTATTAGCCTATTTGAAACATAGAAAAGTGCTTTAGTTATTTTTACCATTTCAAGTCAATAATGGAACATTTGGATTCTGTTTAAGTTTGAGGAATACATTAATTCATTAATATTTCTTATGATCACGTTTGCTTCCCATAAGAAGTTTTAATGGGTTTAATTTTTTTTTCTCTTAAAGTTATAACTTATAAATATATACGCATACATACCTACTATAATTACTTATAATTAATAAACATGTTTCTACGATTATCCGTATTAATGTTCAATGAAAAGAATAATAATACAAAAAAACGTTACCATTTCGTTTCCCCAGACATTATTAGTACATCACCAGGTTCACGCCTTCGTGGTAATTTAATCGCTCAGTAATCTGTAAACTATATTTAATATATTATGTACAATATACCTACGCGAGCACAACACAGACATAATACAATATAATATATGTATTATAATAAATCCTACATATTATAATACAACACAATATACTTGCTGATGTTACGGTACATCGCTGGTACTATTGCGTTATCCTTCACACTTCAGGAATGCACACAATATAAGTTATAATAACGTCCTGTAGGTATAGTGTTCGAAAACTGTAATGAAGACTTGTTTAAAACTTGTCACGATTGTGTTGTGACGAAATGTATATTAGGTATATAGGCATTAGAGTGTCTGAATATTTTAATATTATGTATGTACAGTTATGGTTATATCGATAGGTCCGTGCTACGCGTCAACAATTAATCAGTATGTATAAATCCATCTCCGCCAGTCCTCTCGATCCTCTTCCGTAGATTATTTTTCTCAAACCGTGTCGTTTCAAACAGATTTGAAATAGCCTTAAATCACTGCTGTATAAAGAATTTAGAATCGGGCCCACATAATATATTATGTATACGAAGCGAACGGCTCATTCATTATTTATAAATGATATATAGCTTAGGTAATTGTAGTCAATACATAATTATTTCGAGTGAACTCTCCTCCTATACATAAATTGTGTATAATATGTATAGGTGCACCGTACGCATTATATAGGTTACAATTTATTAGCACTCCATTTGAACACAAAAAAACATTATCAGCACTCATCGATCTTGTCACGAAAGTATTAAACTTAAGTTTTCATGGTGCAAACGTATAAACAATAAGGAAATGCACTTTTTCAATATTTGATTTAACGGCGACATCTACTGAAAATATTTAATAATATGTTTGGCTCATGAAAATTCATTGTTGCAATTATTGGAATAAGCCGCTTATTTTGAAGATGAAAGACAATTGTATCAATCGAAAATTGAAAAATACATTTTTAATGTCTAAACAAAAAGAACCAATATATTTAAAAAAACTTATATCTCAAATTTAGTAAATGCTAACATAAATATTTGATGGAAAGATTCATTTTTGAATAACAACAAAAAACCAAAATTGATATTGTTTATAAAAATGGTTTTGAGTACAAATTCCTGTTTTTCATCAGTTTTGTTTAGTTTTTCCCTATGGTTTTGAAAATTACTGGGAATTTTTCTATTTTTTTCCCTCAAGTACCAACTACATCAAATTTCCCATTTTAAACTAACCCTTGACGTTTAAAACAATTAAATAAAAAATTAGTTCTTATATTCAACTTGTCCTTAAATAAACACCGTCTTGACGTCCTCTTGACACTTGAAGTACCTATACTTGCTGAGATGACGTTTTAAAAAACTATTTATTTAAAGTTCACAGTCTGAGCCCTAGCTATACTTATAGTACAAAAATGTATATACCTACAGACTACAAGTTTCATTATTGATTAATACATTTGAAAATAATACTGAATGATTATAATTTATAATTTCATCTAACTGCATCTATGTATATTACATAGTATAATAATATTACCGGCGTTTTAAAAATAATAAAGAAATACCGTTCAGAACTACACTCGACGGTGGTGTATAACGATATCAAGGATAGTATATAATATACACGCATTATGCACAGAACTGCAGTCGAGGAAGTCAGCGGGTACGTAAAAGTGAGGTTGTTTTTTGTTTTTTTTGTTTCTATTAATTGAAATGTTTTTGAAATCGGGGTTTTTTACTCGACATCGTTGCAGTGTTGAGACAAAAAAAAAACACTCATTCGTTATGAATGGGGACCTCGGCAGCAGATCGTATCGCATGCAGTGCGGCGACGGGCAAACAGCAGGGTGAGAACCGATCGAAAGAAGAAATTATATACCCTCTTCTCTCGTTGATGAATATCTCATGTGGACGTGGGACAAGTACCTCGCAGCATTAGATGAAGACGTTCATTGCTGCAGCACTCATCACTAGCAAATATCTATACATTACATCATTTTGTATGGGTTTGTAAGTATGCTTTAGTGGGTACTAAATAAAAATAAGTAAAAGAGCGTGTACCTCGTGCAGAGGATTTATGTCATATGCTCGCGACGACCAATAAAATATGACGATTAATTGATATCGGTTTTTTATCCGAGTATACAATAATTATTATATACGATACGTATACAGAGTGTAGCAGAAATGACTGACGAGTGTAATCGCAGACTTTTTATAATTGCGTTTAAAACCTTTGCTCTGATTTATGTCTATTTATTTATTTTTATATATTTATGTATAGTAATCACAAATATCTCAATAATTCCACTTTGGTGAGAATTGATTAGAATAAAAGTGACTACGAAACTGTCAGTGCCTTGTGTTACACCCTGTATATAACGTAGTGTTATCGTGAAATTACATCTACCGTTTTTTGTGTGTGTTTTTTTTTTTAATTACAGATACGATGTAAAACGGTTGTAGTCGTAAATTTGTAAAATCGAGATTACTCAATAAATTCGGGTTTCGATGTAAATTGTTTCGGAGCCCAACACTTGTTTTAAGATTGTTGTATAATATACTAAAAAAATAAACAAAGACCGATGGTAGACGGTAGACGGTAAACGGGTAAACTTAGACAATACGATTGGTATGTTGCTACACATTTACAATTCAGGGATATAATCTCTGGTATATGATATTTGTATGTGTAGGTATTGAGGTACCGATGATTTTTAAATACGTTTAAATAAATCTTATTATACTTAGGTATTTAAAACCAAAGAATTTGCCCACACACATTATCATATGATTATATTAATAAAAAATATTTATTAAATTTATAATAAACAATAAGTGATGTTAACATGCGAATAAACAGATTATACCATTCTTATGTATTTTGATGTTAATCATATTATGGACTCGTGTCATAGCTAAGGTGCTAAAGTTCTTAAGTTTGACATACATACCTATTATGCAAGGCGATTGCTTTAAAGGCAAACGCTTATTTTACGAAAAGTATTATTACCTACGTTTTTGGAAGTTGTTTTTGTTTTTTAAGTAATTGTAAAAAGGAAACCGTTGGTAGTATATTGAGTTGAAAAAACCGAACTAAAATTTTCAAATTAAATTTTAAATCAGGGCTAGCGGTTAGGTACTAATTTAACGGTTGATTATCATATTGAACCTTTAAATGCACATGTATGTTTCAAATTTTAAAATAAAATATTAATATAAAATAAAAACATGAATATTAACTGTGACATCAGGCACAGTGGTAAATATATTTTAAAAATAACATAATCTAATAGTATATATATAATTATATAACTATACGGTACACATTTTAATTCGATGATTTTTTTATTTTTCATTTCACACGTTGTTAAATTATATAAGTCTATAATAGAAGTACGTTAACGTGTCTGGCATTAAAATATTATGTATAGGTAAGCACAAAGGAGTTGCTTAAAAATATAATATACAAATATCATTTAGTGGTGGTGAATTTTAAATTATTAGGTTGTTGTCGCTGGAGTCCCATCCCATTTGTGCCATTATTTATAGGAACCAATAAAACATACTCTCAAAACATAGATTTTCTTGAATCATATAATGTACAATAAACCAGTCGAGCAATCTAAATTATTTTTTAACGTTTACTTAATATTATCCATATATAAATTCACTGATAAATGATAAGTAAAGTCTGAATCCAAAACAGCAAAACAAATGTAATTTTAAGAAATACGTGGGGCATAATATATATATATATATATAATGTGACATGATTATTATATAAAATATCATACTATAATTTATAAATTCTTGTGAATTAAATTGAAGATACAAAAATCAAAAATTACCTTGTTAAATGGAGGTAAAAACCAGCTACCTTAAATTACAATTATGTATCTCGTCTGAGATAATATAGCAATATATTGAAGGTAGCCTTATTGTTATTCGTTTAGCATATAATTATAATCCATGAAATGGAGTTCAGGTAGAAAATTATATAAACTTACTACTTATCTATAATAAATCTATCTACAAATAGCTTTTTGGTTATATCTAACTGTCAATCGACAAAATAAATTAACAAAATATTTTTTTGCTTTAATCACATATTTATTACAGCGTAAGATTGGTTAATTTATTCAGATTTTTATAGTAGTTTCAATTTTACGAGGCGAATCTAGTATTATATCTAGTTTATAAATTATAATTATAATTCAGTGATAGTTTTGAATATTTTAACAATATGAAACCGTAAAATTATTTCAAATAATACACCTGAAGAAAGCATTGTTTTTTTTTAAATATTTAAAAAACAAAAAAACTTCTCGACCGTCCATAACTACAAGTAACGTGTTATTATAAGGTGAATTTCCCAGTGTATAGACTTACCGGTATGACTACGTAGGTGTATTGATATGAATGAAAACTGGGCGTTCAAAAAAAGCGCATCAAACGTATTATTATAATTTATAAGCGAGGCTTGAAAACTTTAGGTACACAATACATTTACGTCATAACATAAATACTTAGAAAAACAATACGAATTTTAAGAGAGAAGTAAACTAAAAATTAAGATTATAATTAAATAAAAAATAAAATATTTTTTTGCGTATTAAGTATTGGAAGTGAATATATGTAACACAAAAGCACTGAGCACTATTACTTTTCGTAGACAGGTTTGTCTGATTCAATGTTTTCTAATCTTTTTTTTACACAACACTCCCTATTAAATTTCCAAAATGTCACTACCCTCAATCAATTTAAAAAAAACGGAGTACTTTTTTATGGTTCTATTTACTGGTATGTAAATAAATGGGCAACTAATATAAAATAAAATGTAAATAGCATTATTTTAATATACAAACTTAAATCAAAATATTGTCTAGTAACTAGACATTTGTATTCATTTAAAATGTTTAATTTATAAATATAAGGGACTGAATAACCCCCCCCCCCCAGAAAAAAAATTTAAAAAAAATAAATAAGAAGTATTGAAAACATAACAAGTCTAATAATAGACCAGACCTTCTCTTGAAACTAAGCTATTCTCTATACGTATAGAATTAGTACTGCAAAACGAGAATTTGAAACGCTGTACAAATTTTGAAAGGTGAAGTCCTCTTAAATTGTATTTAATTTTTACTATAATCGGTGTTTTTTGTTTTTTGACACCTTCCATTATTCAGCCTAGGCGCCTTTTTTGTAAATCAAGGTTAAGTACCAAAAACAATAAATACCTTTACACAACAATAATGTAAACATAAATGCGTTAATAATAATTAACAAACAATAATATATTTATTCAGAGGTGACGTTTTGTCTGAATCTTAACTATTTGATTAACTGTTTCATACATAATTATACTGCAGGAAGCAGGAATGCAGTCTTTAGATGAGCCGATTGGAGATAGTATGATGAGCTCATTAAATAGAATAAAAATAAAACTAACATAATATGTTAAATAGAAATACAAAAATGTATAGATTAAGACGAATAATAATATGTTTAACATCAGAAAAGATAATGTTAAGGTCAGAAAGGCTGTAATTCAGGTAAACCTTGAACTTTTGTCCTCTATATAGAAAAATGTTTTGCAGTAAGAAGTAGATAAATATTGGTTAAAATTTCCTCATTGTTACAATTTCATTGATAAGGCAGGTGTAGATATATTCTATACAGGTACCTATTATGCCAGCTACCACTTATACATTATAAATATATTGTACAATATGAATAGATGTTTTGAGGTTTTTTAATACTATGCAGTAAACTAATCTGTCTTATAGGTTTTTGGAAAAAATACAAGTTTATAAGTTTGACTAGAGTTAGATAAACAACAAAGATCAACATTGTTATGGACAATAATGTGGTGAATGGAGACAAAAGTGCTAAAAACTACAAAAACCTACAAAGCAGTCACTTATGGTTGCTTATCATAACATTATGTTAAGACTCGTTATCCGAGCACATCGGGTACTTCTAAAAATAATAGATTCATTAATATTATTCAAAATTATTAATTGATATTATGCGATCTGCAGATTTAAAGGTTGTTCGTGATGAATGATGCACTTCGCTGATCAGATCTGGGTACAGTGGGCAGGAGCTAGGGGCTAATAGTACCCGTCAAATCCGCAAACGGATATCAGAAACAGTGGTCAATAATATCTAATTAATTATCAATCGAGAAGCGAGTTCGGAATATCTCCGAAGGAGGTCGAAACACTCGAAAGTATCTCCTCGCCTTCTTCGAATTCGATCATCGTGTCCCGAGTTCCACAGACGATAACGGTTGCGCGGTCTACCGCAGTCGTTTTAAACTTCCCGTAGTGGGCGCCAACAAAAACTTGCTTCTCAACTTTGTCACTAGATGGCGCTGTCAATTATGATTTTCTGGTTTGAATTGGATTTTGACGAGATTTTCCTTCACCGGTTGCATGCGGTACTGATTTTATTTTTCATCATAATTACCAACCAATCGCTATTTTTAGGGACAATATTTATGTTTATTTTACTATTAGATCAATATTATCATAACATTTATGCATGTGTCGACTATTTTCGTTTAACGGAAGCAGAAATACAAGTCGACGTGATGGAAGACATAACGATCATTTGTATCACTTGAATAATTTTTTTAAGAAATAATTATTATTTGTACACAATACACTTATAACCCAAAATCTAAAAATATACAAAGTTCCCAGTATTTTCCAAAATAATCTGGAATTATTATAAAAAAATATACAAAAATGTGTTGAAATTGTAATGTTATTATTAAAACAATATTGTTTGGTATGATTGAATTCAAATTTAACACATTCATTGAACAGTAACCTACCCAATGTCTCAATGACGAATTACTCACGATACCTAAACTGTACAGCAGAGCGTTAGCCCATTTTTTGTTTTTTTATAATTAAATAATATATTAGTATAAAACTATATATTAACAGACGTGAAGTCTATAAAATAGAGTAAAATAAGTATATTATTTTACATAAAAGGGCTCGTATTACGAATTGTCTACATTTCCTCTTCAATATTGTTTGGTTAGGTTGTTCTAAGGTACATTATAATTGTTTAGACATACCTATTGAATTATAATAATTTCGTTTTACATAAGTAATACTGAAATCAAATATTTTCATTGCACGCATAATTAATATTGTACTAAACATTTAATTCCCATTATTCCTGCAGAGTTAAAGGAGAAAGATCTGTGGGATACAATACTAATAAATAGTACCTAACACATCAAATAGGTTATAATATTATAATGCATGTATTTTCTATTTAAGTAAATAATATGTAGGTACAATTTTAATTTCTAGTTTTAAGTTAATAAAAAAAAACATAATACAAGGAAATTTAATCAATGTTCATTTTATTATAGTTGAAAATGTTTTTCTTTAAGTGACGAAAAATCAAAAATATTTTACAATAGAACTTAACTAGACATTGTACATAAAAAATATAAAATCAATTCGGTCTATAAAACCTAGTATCACAAATTGTATATTATTAATTTGTTGGATTTGATTTTGCCATAAACAAATAAAAACTGGTCTTTTTATAATATGATTGAACGTCCGTTTCAACACAAACTTTTGCACAATATTTGAGAGTTCTGAAAATAAAGGTTATAATCGTTTTTATATTAATTTTGTTCTCTCGAGCAACAAATATTCCGATGAAATTTAAATATAGGTAAAGGTGTAAAAGATAATAGTAATGTACTAATGTACTACCTATACAGGTTAATGTTATATTTCAATATTCATGTATTAAGATGTAAGAAAACGTATTGAAAAACATTATTATCATTAAAATATCTTACTCGACATTCGCATTTAGTACATTTTTTGGAAACCCAAGTTCGTCCTTCTCTGCGCCTCCTTTTAACCGTTTCATCATAACAACCACTGTTATTAGCTTTTGTCAAATGTCTAATTTCACGTTTTAACCTCTTAATGTCCAATTTAAGCTCGTCGACCACTGACTTTAGACCTTCTAGTTTTCCCTCAGTCATGTTCATTACTTTGGCTAATGCATCTTTAGACCTCAGATCTACCATTTCTTTAGACGCATTTTCTCCGGGACAATCTAAAATACACAAGTTTGCTTTAAAAATTACATCAAGTCTTGTAATATAAATATAATATTATCGTATGCCTATACCTCCATTGCATTCAAACCAAAGTCTCAGGTCAATACTTGGAATCGATTTACATGGTAATAACTTGGGCGATTGTAGTTCTGGTAACTTGAATACATCTCTAGATATCAGAGTAATATTGTCTCCATTATCGCATAGCACTCTAGCCAGTGACGCTTGTTTGATTTGTGTGAGTTTTGCTGGACTGAAAGTCGAAGGGTTTTCGTACCAAAATCTACGATAAAAAAAATTTCAAGAAATGCACCCAAAGTAAATAATTTTACAGAACAAACGCACCTGTCGCCATTTCTTAAGTTTTTAAACTGTTCTACCAATAAACATTGGAACAATGGACCGACTTTACCTCCGGCTACTTGATCTTCGAGAATTCCACCTACCCAAACATCGATATTACCTGAAAGGAAAAAAAAATAGAACGAATAATTTTATAATGTTGAGCAAAAATTAGAGTCAAATATGTCTTACCCGGGTGACCATACAATTCCTTGAGTTTATTTCTCACATCGTCATCACTGATTTCGTTTTTGAGGTCATCAAAACTATCAGCTCTAGACATGTTACACACTGTCCTCCATTCGGTATAACCAGGAATGCCGTGATCCCTGCTTCGTTGTATGTTCATCGCCGCTAAGTCTAATGATACGGCGTGTGCCGATGTGAACAGATGATCGATTAACTGATCGTTTAGGTTCTGTTTAGGCAATTTTCTTTTGGCGGGTACAGCAAAGAACCCACGCATCAATGGGTCAGTGCCACCTTCATCAGACAAACGCCATGGTGTGAAAAACGCTTTTCCCAAAGACAAGTCTCCCTGTAAACGACAATTTGTTTTCTCAAAATTTAATTTCAATGCCATGAGCACAAAATTAATTATACCTGAGGAATGGTAGTGAAGTTATCATCGAGTCGGCTCAAAACCGGATTAATGATGGAATGGCCGAATCTGAGGGCAGCTGTGGCAAACACGTTGGCTATGGACGGGTTTACAGTTGGATCGTATCCTTGATATTGGCCTAACAAATCCATGCCTTTAGGTCCGAGTACGTAAGGCATCCAGTGCTTGAAGGTTATGTGCTGTAATTCCGCTCCCACGATTTTCCGTGCTTCGTGGAACAAGACGTCCCCGTCCCAGTGCGGATTGATAGTGTGTAACTCTCTGGCGATACGATTGTGTTCTCTAATCCAAATTGTATGCATGGCCAATAAGCCCACCTGGAATATTAATTTATTTGTTTTCTTGTAACGGTTGATAATTTTGTATTATTTTTTCTCTAAAACCCGGTCAGACGATATCATACCTGTTCGTTTGCTCGAATATCGCCTGCCAAATAACATCCCGTGTCACTCTCCGTCAGGTCCCTCCGACAGTCCACTTCGTCGGCTCCGGCTATTGGTAACATTTCTTTACCAAAATTGGACAATATTCCGCCTCGCATCAGACCAAAACCTGTTTGAACTTCTCTGAGTATAAACGAACGATCGCTTGTAAATCCATAGATCTAATAAACACATTCGTGATTAAAAAGCATATTAAATTATACATTTTTCGACAAAACATCTATTAAAACCATTATTTGTGACCGTACTTGCGAACCATCGATGAAAGCCGTCAATTGGTTGATTTGTTCTCTGGGCTGAAGCTTATCAAAGAACACCGATGTCGTGTCGGTACCACATATGGAACTACTTCGAATGAAATCCATACACCTACGATTTTTTATGCGGTTGTCGTTTGGCGGCACGTCCATCGGAAAGCAAGGAAAAGAATAGGCACACGTTTTCTTACAGTCCAGACCTATAGATATACAATATAGACGCGTAAGGATACAGTATTCATTAATCAGTAACACCCAGTAGGTTATAACAACAATATTTATTATGGGTTCCCACAAACCTTCCCAGCTCTCTTTGGTAGTCGACGGTATGGCGTGGTCCAAGTCGTGATCCAAGAATTGACCCCATTGCATTACCATGTGCGTGATTTCTTCGTCAGAGGTGATTTCGTTCGTGCGAATCATAGACGTCGACACTAGTCTGGCGCCAGGCTTTTCGAAACCGTAATACTTCATACCTTTAGTCCAACCTGTAAGACACACAATAATGGTTGATTTGACCGAAAAGTTTATTTTTAAACTATTATTGTTATTATTATTTTATGAATATTATCATATTAATAACTCACCAATCGGTGTATTGAATCCATTTTCGTATATTGGCTTTAAAATTCGCCTAAATTGAGTGTGAGACGATCCCCACAATGGATTTTGTAAATTGTTACAGGTACCATCTATGGTTCGATATTTGGTGTGAAAACACATGTCGCTACAATTGGGCTTTGTTTGGTATTTCAAACATCCGGATAGATTAGCAATCAAGTCCAACTGTTCCACTGACAATAGGTCTCTGTAAGAAAAATCTGAAAAACAGAAATTAATTATACTTATCTTCGATACTATCAATAATAATAAAAATACAAATACAATTGTGCGAATAACAATAAGCGATGATTATTACTTTCGGTCAAGTTAACTTTGAGTCCAGCTTGTACGTGTTTTCGGACATTCGACAATGTCCTTTCGAAAATATCGGCTGATTTGGCAACATCTCTGGCAAGCACGTCTGGGAACCTGGACATTCTCATCAACTTTTCCGGATTCATGATTTTGTCGTCGGAATTGAACAATGAATTAATGGTAGCGTTTACCGCTCTGTCGACTTCCAAATTGGCCTCACGGAATGCCAAGTTGACAAAACGGTCTCCAGGCGATTGTTCTAACACATCACCTGTGTATAGAAATCGAATTACAATTTTAATTATTTTGAAGAAAACTACAAGTGAAATTACCATATTAAAAAATCATTACAATTAAACATTAAATAATAAATACTTAATAAATAATCTTAAATTTAAAGTTGTTACCATAATATACCCTGGGTGGTCAAACCATTTATTTTTGATAAACGTCTACTGAGAATAGTGTCATATAGACAATGATAATAGACAGTGTCATTAGTACCTAAGTACTAGGTATGTATTAATATTATAACAATAAACAAGCTAAATTTGTTTAGGCAGTAAAAGTAAAATGTAGGAACGTATATTATACTTTTATGAGAATAAGCGTTTGGTAATGAATAATAAATATTTATATAATTTTAAATAAATTGACATGATATTATTATGTTGAAGTGTGAGGTCTGCAATCCTTTGATAGGTAAATTAAAATATGGAATATAATAGTTGCTCACTAATTAGTTAATCATTACTATTCGAAGACACTGTTCTTAGTCTAGCTCGGTACAGGAAAGTGGTATACTAATATTATTTTGGATTTTTCAGGCATAAATGTGTTAATATTTATAAAACCGTTCATAAATGGCTGGAAATATTGTACTCATAATTTTACAAAAACTGTAGCCACGCCACACAACAAGATTTAAATGAATAATTCTGATCAACATTAATCTCACCTCCCATTATCAGTCACCCCAATCTAAGGTAATATCATAGAATGCCAAGTCACTCGAGCACTCCCTCCACCCTCACAAAAAAATATTGGAAACCCCCAAAATTATTGAACATGTTTCAATACTCTCACTTCTTATTTTTGTAAGGAAAATTCATTCCCCCTACCCCTAAAATTTAATCAAATCTCGATCTATGGGTAATATATCTATTCACCGTACAGTAATGTACATTAGGTAATAACGGAAATGCTCGATTTATATTTTATTCAAATATGTAATTACCTAGAACCGCAATTGTGCCTCTAGCCGACTCTTGTCCGTGTATATTCTTGGCAGTGCATTCATATACGCCAGAGTTGGCGAAAGATATGTTGAACAAACGTAAACTTCCAATGCTGTTGATTCTGAAAAATCCATTAAATCGTTGATCATAATTATATCTACTCAATACCGGTATAGCTAATCTAACCCATTCGCGTGTTTTTGTTTTGTTATAGGTAGATATGCCATAGTAGGAATAAAAATTTGTTTTAAATTATTACTCCTAAGTCGTAAGTACAATTATACAAAACTGTATTCAACATATTTTTACTATCTTAATAATTTATATAATTTGTATTCCCTTAGTGAAAATGTATTTTATTAATTATTTGATATATTTTATTACAGAAGAAAAATTATTTTGAGATATATGGGCACTTTAATATTGCTGTTCATCGATAGCACTTTTTGATCGTTAATTTACAGATAAAACAAGTACATCAGAATTACAAAGATTAAAAAAAAATACCATACAAGATTTGTATCTATACCTAACCGTAGCTAACCTTATCTAACCCCCGACGACTGTTATTTACTATACGTAGGTACCTATTTATGAATCATTATTCGGCAAGTTTTTAGAAAACTACAATACGTGGATAAAGAAACTATTTTAAATGTGTTTGGCAAAAAAATAACCAATGTGCAACTTGCACTAACTTGTGGTTTTGATCTTGAACGAGATCAACGCCGTCTTTGGTCCAAGTGATGTTTGGCGTGGGATCTCCGTCAGCTTTACAAGGCACTTCGATGCTCGTCCTCTGTGGGGCTTCCATGTCGAACGGCTTTATCAGGAGCTTCGGACGTCTGGGACCGTATCCTCTGACTTTTATTTCGATGTTGCTCTCGGCCGATCCGACCAAATTTTGAGCCAAACACGTGAACATACCCCTGTCGCCGTCTTTTGCATGTTCCACGCGCAACGTCGTTCCTATTAAACATTTGAAAACGTACAGGATCATAGGTACCGATAACTATATTAACAATAAAATATCAGGCTTAAGCTATATTGTACATTACAGCGGTTCCCAAACTTTTTTAGTTCACGCCGCCCTAAAAATTAAAAAAATAAGTTGCACCTCCTATAGATAAATGACTATTGCGGAAATCACCGAATCAAGCTGAATTGAATTGAATAACTTGACTTAGAGTAATACTGACATGGTGAAATATCTTCTTAGAATAGTTAAGACGTTTCAACAAAACAATTGTTGATTAAAAAATATCAATATTTACCACGTGGCTCGCGCCTTCGCTCTGCCAAAAGCTCGCACCTCCCAAGGGAGGCGTGCCTCACAGTTTGGGAACCACTGGTATATTGTATATAGGGCGGTAATAATTCTTTGTATCAATTACTTTCGTTGTGGTACGATGTCCTCGGACCCGGCGTGATCGAACGGCCGTCTTTGAACCAGGTGACGACGGGCTTAGGATAGCCCTCGACCAGACACTGGAGTTCAACAGTAGCGCCAGTCTTCACGGTTATGTCGCGGGAAGCGCTAACGATGACCGGAGGAGCTGTGTGTGACAAACAACGGTTTATTCTGGTTAACAAATTATAAAGGCTAACCGTTTTAGTGTATTTTTTTTGCCATATTTACTTAATTTGTACAATCTGTATAAAAATATTTACAATAAGCACAATGGAGGGATGCATAGTAGGTCATCGGTCATGGTTGGCTTGATTGATGAAGTTATTCTCAATAATAACACTTCATAGCGGGATAGTATTAGTGCATTTAAAATTTTTTTTTAATGTATTTTCTATAATTAGACTCCTATAATATTTGTCTAAAACTATTGCGGTCTACAAAAATGTCGTTCTCAACTGCTATAATAGAAGTTGTTACTCTTCCACTAATGCACCAAAAAATTTCAATTGAAGAAAACTACTGATGTTTATAATTAGGCAACAATATTTTGTCGACATTTTAGAAAAAAATCGTTTATAAAAAGAACATGTCATAGAGTTGGTATACGGAGCGTGTATACATTTTATAATAATGGTATAAGGTTAGGAAGAAGGTAAACTACATGCATAATTACCTATACATAATATCTGATCATTTTGAAAATATTGCGAAAACAATACTATAATATTGCAATATTGATAATACACAATAAATATTGTTTAAAACTGTTTACAAATCATTATACTTATATTTCGGAACACACAAATTATATTTTATGGATAGAGCTAAACTTCTAAAAAATGTTTCGATGGACCGCATCACAACTAAAGGATAGCTAAATTAAAAATCATACCAGTTATATAGAACTCATATAATATTATGATAATGATATACCACTATATACAGGATATTACCGTTTACGTTAACCATCGCCTCGGAAGACACTCGTCCCAGATAATTGGACGCCACGCATTTATAATGACCGACGTCCGTTCTTTCCACATTCGATATAATCAATGTATTGTTTTGAAATACCTGCAGGAATTAAGTAGTATATGGATTAATGTTTTAATCAGCAGTGCAGTAAAATACACTTTTGAAACCTACTATAGATATTATAAAGTAAAATAAATGGTAGAAGTCAACTACTGACAAAACGTCATAAAAAAGATCAGAGAAAGTCGCTCTGCTGTAGGTATATCGTTGAACATGGAGTGTTGTTCGTCATAATATATTATGGGACACCGTAATATGCAAATGTTTGATTTAAATGCAACGTTAGATCATTACATGTTTATGCATTTTTTTAACTTATATGTTTAACGTTCAACTAATTGATTTGATGACAAATTAATTACACGATTGATTATGCCTACGAATATAATAACTTGAGCTATAAGAACTACTTCCATGGAACCTTGTATTAAAATTTAAAAATATTTTACCCAAATGTTAAGGAAACCTGGTGCTCCGTTGCCGTATAACAAAAAAGCTCCAATTTTATATGACAACGTGAGAAACCAAAAAATGACTTTCTATAATAATTGTGTACCACATTCAGTATAATCAGAATATCACGTGATCTTTAGCCTGCAAACATATTGGCTTGGTTTAGAATTTAAATACGTAAAATGTCAACTATAGAAAAATCGTTGCCATAATGGTACTCAAATAGAAAAAATCGCTATACGTTTTCAATGCTGAATAGAGTTGAAATTAATTAGTTTTCGCAGGCGAGATTTTTGCAGCATTTGGTCAGTGCAATTTTATGGGTTGTGAAGCAGTGGTATAGTTACATCAGATGGAAAATATTTAGCGATAAAAAATTATTCCTAAAAAAAGTTTGAGCTATATTGCAATGAATATAAAGTAAATAATTCATAACTAATTTCTTAACGGCAGTCTACGATTATACAGGGTGTCCCGTGAGGGTCAAAAACCGGTTTTATGTCGTCTTACCTATGAACTAAAAAATGATAAAAAAATCATGAAACTAATGAAAATAAAATGTTGAAATGTCAAAATTAATTCTACAAAATGGATATTTTCTAACTATTTTTTTTTAATTTTTTAGCAACCAAATAAAAGATATGTAGTCCTTGTCTTCGTGAGTCTAATAAAAAAAACACACATAATATGATGTATTTATTATCAGCTCAGGAGATGTCGCAGTGGATAAATCCTCGCAGGACACCATGCACATAAGATGATTTTTCAACGGATTTGCCCGAACGATCGGCGAACGTGTATCGTATATACTTAATGATCGTACCTTAACTCTTTGGCCAAGTTCTAGATTGATGTCGTCTTTGGCCCACGTTATAGACGGTTCGGGCACTCCAACGGCTTCACACGCGAGTCTCAACTGTTCGCCGACCGACACGGTCTTGTGGCCCGGTTCCACGATTATTTCCGGAGGAGCTGTAGATATGTATACAACAACAACATAAACGATAACATAATAGACACGTCGAAATTACCACATTATAATACAACGAGTATATAATATAGAACAACTCGTTGCCGACAACATCGGTCAAACAATACAATAATCCATTATGGCGAAATGCACTTACAGTCGGCTGTCGCGCTAGACTCTAATATGATTTTGGCCGGTCGTGACTTCAACTCGACGTTTTCTTTTTTCACCATGCATTCGTAAGTGCCTACGTCCTTCAACGACGCCGATTTGATCATGAGCCCGTCGTTGGTCATCGAATACCTCGAATCGCTCATATCAATCTCGTTGCTGCTCGTAATATAATGTAATATATAATACAATGTATAGACAGGTAGTATGGGTGCATGATATTATATTTGTCGTGTTTGTAATAACTAATGTTCCGTTTCGTCTTACTTGTCGCGAGTCCAAATTGTTTTCACGTTCTGGTTGCCTTCCACCTTGCATGTGAAAAACGCCGAACCTCCGAACGACACAGTGACGTCGTTGGGTTCTTCTTTAAACCGCAACTCGTCTGAAATCACAAAACGTACAACGATGAATAGCAATGTCGCAAGTAATAATTTATGTAGATTATAGCGTATATTATGATATTTTATATTTTGTGACGTCTTTGTTGTCAATTAGATATTAGACCGATTACTCACTGCAATGAAAATCGTCTTCGGTCATTTCCATCAACGATTTCCCGCTCATTTCGACGGGAAAATGACACGTCGCCGTGAACTCTCCGAATTCATCTCCCGAAGTGTGACTTTTCTTCAGCACGTTCACCAACCACAGAATATCGCAATCGCACGTTAACAGGTTGCTGTCAAGCCGTCTATAATAGAAAGTACAAAGTTAAAAATATATAATGTATTATATTGTAAGCAGTTCATGCCGACTTACAAACGACCCAACGACGTTAATGAATCGAATGTTCCAGGTGGAATTTTTCTTATCCTATTGTTGTGCAAAAATCTATTTATAAAATATAAAACATCAGTATTTCACTTGACTATACACAATAAGATCACATAAAAAATGTATTTAATATTTACAGTCTATCCAGTTTTGTAAGTCCCTTAAACATTTCCAAATCGAGTTTATGAATTTTGTTGAAATGCAAGTATAACTGTTCCAAACTCGTTAAGTTATTAAAAACCCTAGTCTCGATGTTTTCGATTTTGTTTTTATACAAATATCTAAAAAATAGATTATATACACGTCATGTTAATATATTATTATATAAATAAATATAATCACTACTTGTTCTTACAATAATCGAAGCTTCGAAAGGTTTGCAAACGCACCATTTTTCAGCTCATTTATGTTATTGTTGTTCAACAATCTGAAAATGTGTTTACATTTTGGATTATAGTTAATGAATAATGTTTATTTGTGCATTTAAAAGTGTTTCTATTATATTATTACTCACAAGGTATGTAACTCTGTCAGATGGGTCAATGATTTTGGTTCGATATCCTTGATTTTATTAAATCTCAAGTCCCTGGAACACAATACAATTATCTTGATTATTATCATATAAAATATACGTTTATTTCATTATAATATTGGACTTCTGTTATGTATCTCAATTATTTTAATTGTTTTTCAATTCGTTACGTAAAGACAGAGACCGATCAAGTGTTATACCGATATAAATATTTTTTTCATTAACGTCAAAGCCTGCACGCGTTATGACTGTAGTTGCCATAAAAATAATAATATTTTTCCTCAAACCCATGCTATCGATTTCGGGCCTCAAAACTTTAATGTTAAAAAGTTAAAGCGTTCGTAAAATGTATTGGATATGTGTAGGTACTGGGCAGTGTGATTACACGAATGGCCATAAACAAATTTTGTCGAACTATAAGTAACGTTAAGCAAGCCACTGACTTAATAACGTTATTACAATTGAATATTATTATCGATAATCAAATATCATGTTTTGTATAACCACTGCTCGTTTAATTTCGACTGAAAACCGTGGTCGCCTGAATCACGCGAGAACACAGGCCAAAGGTCAAATTGACAGAAGAAATAAATACCAAAAAAGTATAAAGTCGACTGCTATAGCAGTTGGAATAAAACAAATATTATGTGTTTATAGTTTTATACATACATGTTTTGGAATGTAATTATTTATCAAATTGAATTACTATTATAGTTTTATACCTATAATAAATATTAATGTAAAATATTTTTTTTGTATTTTCTTACTATCATTATTATCAGGTATTCTAAAAAAAAAATGGTTACTTATTCCAATTTGTCATTAAATTAAAAGTTATAGATAACCCTGGGCCTTCTCAGCGAGGATAGGTACAGGTCCTACGTTGAAAAATCTTTAGAAATATTGCTGTAAATGTATTACATTAGACTATTAGAGGACACCACACCTGCCTGTGGTAAACATAATTATACTTTTAAACATTTGATACTATGTTATCATTACAGCAGCCTTAACAGCCGGATTTATATTTTTGGTACCGGTGCATTATTATATGTTGTACTTATGTGCACAGAAATATTAATAGCATCACTGCAGTTATAGTGATTCACTATGACATATTTTAATACACATAACCACCTGGTTAATAATACAATTTATAATACAGTATTCAGCTGATTTTGTCCATCTTATGTTTTGAGTTAGTAAGATCGTCAACTGTAGCCAATATGAAATGTTTGGATCGTCTGAGGGTAGGTATACCCGTAAAAATTAGTTCAGATTATAGAATATAAGTCGAGTTAGTTTTAACACATATGCTATTGGCACAGCCGCATGGGGTATGTTTGAGGGTTCAAACCTCCTCTGAAATGTTTTCAAAAAATATTTGCCGACATGAATTTTTTTATAAATATTATTTTGTATAAACTATTCGACTATATTTACGTTCCACGCTTATTTACAAACCTTATAGAGTTTATATACCTATGCTTGTCGTATCCGGCGGTGTTATGAGTTATTTTATGATTTATTTCCTCAGTTTTCGTCGTGTTTAGTATATTTTGATGGTTTAGATATTTCTTGAAACATAAAATATTACTCGTGTAACAGGACGCAGGACTATGGTCAATACTCATTAGTCATAACTGTATATAAACTAGTATTCAGTTGAAAATATAAATTTTAACGATTTTATAAGTCGTTAAATCTTTAACAATTGCGTTATACACTCGCCATTACAAAAAAGGAAACAATTTTTCATGTAAAAGAAGTTCTATTAATTTCCCAAAAAAATAAAATGCGAGAGCAATCAGTGGCTCGGTTACAGACGTTCGGTAAATACATAATTTAAACCAAAAAATATGGTTCAAACAATAAATGTTGAACAAAAAATTTAGAAAATAGGCATCCGTCATTGAAAAGCCGTATATATAAACTGCAAATATTATATCGTTTATTTATTCCCCACGAAATATTTTTGACGCATTCAGAAATACAGCCCCCAACCCACGGTTTTCATAATTTACTTATAGTGTTGTAATTTAAAAATATTACTCCTTGGTATTTGAAAGTTCAACCTACTGTACCTATTACTAATGAATAATGAGTAAATAATGCCTAGTAGTGAAATAAATTACTTTAATTGCAATAATATCATAAAACAAACTTAGTAATATAGACTGACTGACTCTTGCTCATAATTGTTTTTCGAGAGGTTTTCGTATACAATGATTTTACATCAATTTTATAATCAAATTCAAAAAATACGTTACGGTAACCCATATACGACACATTTTATACGGCACAGTGGTACCCCATATTTGCCCACAATTTTTTAATATTGCATAAATACTTTTAATAATTAGCAATTAGTTGTTTTTTAGTACTACGACGTATACGATTATTGTCAATATCGGAATTTATGAAAAAGAACCTACTAACTGCAGTGATCGAATTGGAAGAACAGTTGAAGCAAAGAAAAATGTATAAATTAATCATTTTATAGTTTCGAAAAAGTACTACACTTCAGAAGTGTGTTCAAATTATCAAAAACTTACAAAATTATAAGAAATAAACAAAATATTATTAATTTATAAATGCTCGTTTAATGTTTTCATACCTGTGTTCATAGTGTGAATGCTGAATGGTAATTATTTTAGAAATAAACACTCATAGTCATGTCTCAACGTGTTAGTAACCAATAGCTAGGTATCTCAAAATGTATTAACAAAATATATATTTGTTCACATAATATGAGTTATCATTACAAACAAAATAAAAAAATAAATTTCTATCTTAAACTATAGTTTTTTAGGTTTATTACTTTTTGAACGACAGTTTGCGTATTTAGTTTCATGTTCCGAAGCAAAATATTTTTTCAGGAATTTTGTTTTATAAAAACGAACCTTTCTATTACCTTTCTAAACACCGTTCTATGGTACGATGATTTTTAACTTATAAGTTAATAACAGCTAGCTAGTTAAAAAGCTAAGAAACTATCGGCTAGGTGTTGCGTCTAAACACAAACTTATATACTAATGTATATTTTTTCAAATAAAATTATAAATTATAAATTTACATTAGTATGGTGATCGGTAATTATATATTAGATTATAATATTTACTTACAACCAACGTGAAAAATATCATTAAATTATGTGAACGACATCGTCCATAACGAGATTTCTTTTTCAATTTTATAACAACACAGAAAACGTTTAGTTTTGCATTCAATTTATAACATGTTTATGCATTTGTACGTATCAGGAACTTGCAGCCTACAGCGTCAAATCGAACAATTAATAGAGGGAAGATTTTCGACGGTCACAATATATATTTATATGTAGTCGCCGGCTGCAGCAGACTCTTGGTGTCGTGCCATCCCGGAGCCGCGGCTTGATCGATCCGAAGTATAAAGGCAATTATAGTGCTTTCTAGAAACTCGTCGCTTCCCCAAAGTCCCATTAACCACTGACGGGACTCTCTTTGCGCAGTATCTCTGAATGTTGGACACGGATTACCCGTGAAAGTCTTCGAACTCGGACTTTAAGGGCATTGCAGCCATCTCGGAGACGCCTGTGCAAGCGTTTTCGACATATACGATCGTGGACTGCGCCGATTTCTCGGGTCAGTGAGTGAATTAATTTATATATTATCAAACTTCAGGGTAATAATATGATCTATGTTTTCGATTGGGTTTTTATGATATGTATTTTAATTTTAAGCAATTTTTTTAAAAACATGTAATTTTAAACATACTCATAACTTGCTTAAAAATTGAAATATCGCAAAGAACCCATTATATGAATATGCAGATAATGTCCTTATGCTTGTAGTAGATGAGTTCACTCGATTAGGTTATTACACGAAATTGGAACATTTGGAACTGTTCCAAACCAAATTTTGTTGTAAGGCGGAGACCACATAGTATGAGGGTGTGATGACGCGCGGGAAAGTCTTTTGAGAAGTGTACTCACGAAATATTGAATAACAATCGTTTGTAGAATTTTTATTTGGATATTCGAATATGTGGGCGGTAGTAATGCGACGTTCTTAATTTTAGTCCAATCTTGTTGGTATATATAGAATTTCGTCTATGCGCTTGAATAGGTATAGTAATTTAATACTAATGTCGGTCGAGTTTGATTCATTTCACTATGTAGAATAAGTGGCAAAAAACTACTCTTCCGTCGTCGATTGAGAAAAAAAACTATATATTTTAAATACACAGCACATATTATATTATTACCTGTGTATTATATTATAGCAAGCAAATGTCTATAATATCATATTGTGAATGCATTATATTATATTATTGTGGTGCCTAAGACTTAAGTCGAAACTACGAAACGCTTATGGTTGGTTCACTGAAAGCCTCCGAGAGAGGAGAAAATCGATGAAGTCGGAGGTGTACGATACGCACATGTACGGATCTCGGTCTCACTCGCGGTCCATTGTATTCACTCCGGTGTGTTACGAACGAAACACACACACACATGTGGCGTACACGTGGTATAATAAACGAGGTATACTAAACTTGCACGTAGTACAATGTCGATGTTCGTCGCGTTCGACAACGATCGGGCCGCCGATAATCATTGCAATAATATTATTATATATAACACGCTTCGGCGGCGGGCATCGTATTATTGGTACGCGAGACATACAAGATTTTCATGAAGAAAAATTCGATACGTATCGATACGGAATAGTTACGTACCGGTACCACCTCGTAACAGAGTCCCAGTCCGATACGGGTCGATACGTATCGCTTGTACAATGCACGTGTAACATCTTGAACGCCCAAAATTGACCCGATACGTACCGATACACTCCAAATTCTTTCTTGAAAATGCTGATAATGTGCTCGGGATCGGGGCTACCTACTGTATGATATAATTATGGTGCACAATCGTGTGTGCTCGCATTACAGACGATATCATCATTTAATTGTTCGATTCGGATCTTTTCGGCGGAGGAGCGGCAGACCCGTAGTAGCCCGCCGCCGCCGCTGTTGGACCGCAGCCAGCTGCATATCATATTATTATTGTACCTACGTATTATAATAAACATTAAATTATCGTTTTTATTTAAAGTGAGGCTTCGACATCGGTGGTTATTAGCCAGCCCACAGTCGTACAACACAATAAAGCGAAAAAGAAAAACAGTTTGAGAAATTCAGAACGAAATATACGCGAAATAATACGATTTATTACTTAAATGTGCATTGTGCGGTATAGAAGAACGTCTCGCAGTGTTATATTGCTCCTACATACGTTTTCTTCGTTGAACGCTAGTCGGCAAGAAGTTGGATCGGAGAACATTATCCGTTGTCCGGCCTCGTTTTGGACATCTGGCGTACGATCGATTGAAAGACTTTCCTTGCATTCTTCGCATACTGCTGGGGCAGGTTCTTTGGAGACGAGACGAAGGAGTATGCGAGATGCATGTGATGACATTCTGACATCGGTCCAGTTTTCCTGCCATTTTTCTAGAATTTCAAGGTCGATGGAGGCCAGTGGCTCAAGTGTTAGGGCGAGTCATTCGACGGGACTGCGAGGAAGTGTACAGCCTAGTCTGCGATTTCGTCAGCTAATTCGTTGCCAGGGATACCGGTGTGGGAAGCATAACCCTCACGAAATTGATTTTTTTAATCGAATTACTGTACGATATTATCAAAAGTAGGTACGCGTAGAATAATAATATTAATAGTATCGTCGTCGCGACAGTCGTCGACGACGGACGGTCTTCTGACACGGCGGCGGCGGCGGCGTTCTTCTCCCGTCACGACGTTATTACTTATTACACGCACACGCGCCGCCCCGTAAAATAATATTATCATATTTTATTATGGTTATTATTATGTAGAGCCATCTTAATGATAATATTATGTGTACCACACGTCAGCAACATGAGCCCGGGTTCGTACGGTAATTAATAACGCGTTGTGTGCGAGCACGGAAATACGATAAACCTACGAAATATTATTATTAATTATTATAATATACACATACGTCAGGCTCGTCATGATATTAAATATACGCACATGCTCCGTGTGCGCGGGGGTCTTCTATACATAATATTATAATAATAATATGCCACCGACCGGCCGAATCTTCTTTTCCACTCTTTTTCAGAGCCGGAGGTACATAATATTATAATACCTATATAGGCGCGGGCATGAGTGGGGTACTATCGGCGCAGCGTTGTGTACATAATTTCGGTAAAAGTGTGTTTAAATACTTTGACCTTCACCTAACCCGCAGAGGGTTCTGGGGGCACTGCCTACACACACTAGTGTAGCTTGGGTGTTTTCAAAAATCAAAATTTCGCGTGATTTCAATCTTATAGAACCTAATCTTAACTTTCTCGTCTGGTGATTCATTTTATTTCGTTTGTTTCCTAGGTTAATAATTCCATCAATCGCTATTTCAATCGACCATTTGAACATATAACGTTGTAGTGTTCATGCCGTGTATTTTTTTATTCATAACAACGAAGAAATGACAATATGTAATTCCATAAAATTACCTATTAGTTATATTTTCGGGTTTTGGGATAGATAGCTACAGATATTGAACGAATTATATTAAAATATTTATTTTTCTATTAGTTATACGGTTACATGGACTAATTTTTAACAAAATCAAATAGAATACAGTATGTACTAATAATAATTATTAATTCTAATTATATTTAAATCAATGAATATTGTTGTTAACTTATATAGGCTATAAAGTGTAAATTATAAAAACATAAGTTTGTTTATGTGTATTGCTAGGTATTCTGCGAAGAAACATCGCCTGTCACCTACATATTCTTTTTTCACTACAGAGACCATAGCAGCGGATTATGGATTAAATCCTTAAAGGTTAACTTAACATATCATAGAACATGTTTTTCCATAAACATTTTAAGTACAATTGATACTTCAAATGATATTTTACAGTAGATAATAATGATAATATCATTTGAAGTAATATTAATTATTATATATTTTAGATTATAATTGTCAATCGAGTACCATAGGTCTGCATGTGCTTTGCACGTCTAGCGTTGTTCTTAACATTGTTCTGTATTATGATTAGTATCAATAGTTATTATGTTAAATGGTTTTTTGGTGTATTTTAAGCTTCAGTAACAGCTTAGCACCTGATGTGAAAATCTGACCAAGCCTATGATTATAAGTAAATACCAGCATATCATAAATGTATCGTGGTATAAATAATTTAAATATGTTAGTAACTTTGGTGTAATTGCATACGCATTGGAGGAAGTTTTAATTACTTAAGATTATTATGTTTTGAATTACAACAAAATAATTAAAAACTGTTGTAAGTGTTTCGTTCAACTATCCAGTTTGGTCGACATATATTAACTTAAAATGCCTACAAAACAAATTGTTCCTCTGAGTATTAGTTCATTTTAAATTGCACCTATATAAGAACAACTTAAAAGGAAGTTTGTATTAAATGTCTAAATCTTAGCCCTTTTTTTATATAGCTTTTAGTCAGAGACTATTACAGCTCAACAATTAAACATATCATACATATTATTATAGAATTTAAACTAAGCAATCTTAGCCCTTCTTCATTATCATTATAAATGTAAGTATATACTTTAAGTTTACACCTACCTGTAAAATAATTTACGAATTTCGTGATTTTGACGACTTTTGTCAACGTTTAAAAAAATTGTGACTGTATTTTTGATACTCTAAAAATATTATTAGAAAAACTTATAAGGAACTTTGAATTTTCATTCTTTTTAACCGAGAAAAAAATGTTTCCCATTTCCCTCAATCATTAATCCTGTTTGATCCAATTTAAATTCGCCCAAATATTATATCATATTGTACTCGATGGAAATCGATAATTCCGCCTTTCAAATGTTTGTAGCGACTATAGTTCGATCTGGAAAATATTTTTCTTTTCAATTCTTAGTCGATATTTGTGCTTTGGAAAAAAATTATCAACAGACAGTCAGGAACTCAGGACCCATATTATTAGATTTGCCTATTATACATCCACACGATCCCGATATGAGACCGGAACCCAAAGTGTTGCAGAATTAATCGCAACCTTCGGGAAAATGGGTTTGTGCGATTATATTATATTACATAATGATGTATACGAAACACGTAGTATTATTATACGGAGACTGCTTGTATACATTTTTTTATTACGACTGGTTTTTTTTAGTGTTTCAAAATTTAGGCGGACCGCAAAACGCATCAACATGATCGTCGCACACCCCCACCCCCGCTGCCGCTGATACGGATTACTCCATGATATATATATATATAATATGGGTATAGAATGGTATAGGTATATATAAGATGTGTGCCTATCGAATTTCAATATTTACACACGCGCGCGTTATATATCACGTACTATAAATTATTATTATGAATTTTTTAGGCCTCCCGTGCAAGTGTGTACTTGGGCGTAGAATATAGCGCCAGACGAAAACGCCGCAGAAGGAGTGGTCTGAAATCACGAACGCCGATAGAAATATCGTTATCGAATCCGGACTCGCGGTGTTGTTTTTGTTTTGTTTTTGTTTTATTTGTTTTATAATTATTCATATGTATATCAGGCGTGTATAATATATTATTATAATTGTGTACGCGTTAATTGCGACATTAAAAACCTATTATTTTATGCTGTACATACGATACCAGCTGGCTGTAACAAAACGAGCCCGGAGATGACCCGACGTCGCGACGAGTCCATTACTCGCACGTTTTTTTTTTAATTGCTTTTCGTCGTTCCGAGATTTCAAATCGTTTTTACTCTTCCGACGTTATTGTATATGTTTACATTATACGAAAACGGGAAAATATCCATTTAAGAATGAGAGATAAAAAACGAGTCTATCTACGCATATCGTTTATTATTATTATTATAGTAGTGTTTTGAGGTACACAATTCTGGGTATATACAAACAAAACAATTGCATTTTAAAAGGACTCCCCCCACCCGTCCTATGCAATTATAAAAACAAAAGTATTTTTTGCCAGGTTACATATTACACACCCACCCTTCATTCGCTGAAGTTTACTTAAGTTAATAAGTTCTCATCGCTGAATTGAACCCACCACAGTAGCTCGCATATTAATCTTCCATCAACCCTTTTTTTCGGTTTCTAGCCCTTTTTATTTTTACTACTCTTACGATATTTCAAAATTATGTTATTGAAGTAGTGTTAAAATTAAAATCGCTTACATGACATCATATAATAAAAATGTATAGCTGCTATACCTATAGATACTCGGATAAAAAAATATATTAAACATACTGCAGTTTTGAGCTTTATTGATTTCAAAAACAGTGCACAAAAATAACCCACGTAATGTGATAGCGTCGTTATCGTAAAAAATATAAGCAATAGCCAATAGACCTCAAGTGGACATCATCGATTGCCTACCTCGTATTACAATAATTGTATACCTACTGTACAGCTCTACTAACTTGAACGAAAACGAATCGAAAGCAACGGAAGAAAACATAAATAGTTTTATTTAATTATGTACATGTACAACCGAACAGTGGTTTTATAAAACATGTCTATGGTAAGTACATGCTCGTGACGTTCCATAATTACTATTCTCGTGCAAAGCAGACCTCAATATTTAAAATCTAAATTTCAACGAATATAGTTCTGGAGTTATTACAATGAATGTATGTATAGTATATAATATTGTAATAAGAATAATAGTCCTGATTAATAATGGTTTTGCAGTTTTACATAAATATAACATATAATAAATCTATAATCTATGCGGTATTCCATCTAGTACTTATTGAAGACTGACAATTTTTAAGAATCCAATAGATGAATATTAATAATTATAATATTAAAATCATCACACCTCACATATATTTAAAGTTTAAACCTACTATACTTTGAACCTATTATCCGCAATTACATTAAGTTAATTATTACTTTATGTTTTAAAATGTATACATACCATCAACATTTTCAAAAAAATAATTTAATGGAAAAAAGAGCACTACTCAAATGTTAGAGAAATCGAAATATTTGAAAACACGGTGTTAAGTAAGTATATTCAAAAATTTCAAAATTTTCAATTTAAATAAGCACATAAGTTATTGAATAAAATTTTAGGTATGAGCAATGAGCATGTTTGGTGAATCGCTCTGTATAATAGCGGCAGAGGCCCGAGATCGTCAGCAGGATGTTAATTAATTTAAATGTGTTAAAGTATTTTTTATTTTTAGGTAACCGTATAATATATTATTATATGTTCTACCGACTGTAGCTATTTTTGCCATTCTAGATCTTTCCGAGTTTTCGCGGAGGTAACGCATCATTATTTTATAAAAATAAAATTTATCACTTATTTTATCTGCAGTGGCGGATCTTACCGAATGCAACGTATAGTCTACCCACGTTATAATAAAGCTTATTATTTGCGTGACACAAACCATGTTATTATTTCATTATTTTAATGTGCCCAAGTTCCCTGCACAATCCGTCAATAAATTGTACTTAAATAATATGATCTAAATATCTTACACATTAATAACGATTCAAAATAAATAGGTACATAATGATAATATACTTACTCTATTTTACGCAGCATCACACTTTTATTTTTAGCGTCCTTACTGCCACAGTGCCACGGCGTGGCAATCTAATTATTAAATGTTTTACTATAATATACATATACATTACATAATATTATAATTTATATAAGTCTGCCAAAAGTAAGAGAGTGGCGCCACCGGTAGTAGGTTTATAAGTGTGTACCTAGAGCGGGTGTATATAGGTACAGAATCTCCCCCGGAGGGCATAATATTGTATGTGTTTATAATTACTTCATCTAATTATCGTCTCGAATCGTTTAACCGTACAATATTATAATAGCCACACACCGAGATTGAAGATAAGAATAATAATGTATCTGTTATGATGTGTGTTTTTCCTCGTGGTTTGAAAAAAAAAAAAAAAAAAAAAAAAAAAAAACAAAATAAATAAATACGTAAACTGAAATTTGAAAAAAAAAACTCAACACATCAAATAACCACCACTGCAGTCTCTATAGTAGGTACTATGAAATATATTCTAAGTACAAGTATCCGCCTCCATAATATGTATAATAAAATGAATCTTGGTCTAGATGAACAACCCACCTAACACTAACATCGTTAACAAAGATGCGAGACACACGACAAACACGTTTTTATTATCCTTCCGTGTTGTTATAGATGTAAATTATTTTGATTTAAGGCCCAACTTCAAATTATCAATCCCGTTCAGAGTTATTCTTTGCACGGTGCTAAATCGCAACGATCGATTTTATAAGATAGCTGATAACTTATACGTACTTAATATACATGCGTAAGCAACGCCACGTCGTCATACAAAGGTGATGTGCTGGTTTTTCTTGTTTTTCTCTCCCATATTTATTGGCTTAGGACTGCGTACCTACGCCGTATTATATTATTACATTGACATTATATGATCTCATTAAAAATAATCATAAAATATTTGTCTTACAAATACTATTTTAAAAATTTATTTTATATCGAATAGTTAGTTCGAAATTATACATTTTAAATATGTTACCGTCTGTTTATTATTGATAAATACAGATCGTATACGTGCTTTTATATTTAAAATATCTGTTTCAAGGGATACTAGAATTTCACTCTATACAACACGAACTTCAAAACTTCGAGCAGAAATCAAACATCACTTACGGCTCGGCCACCAGAATGTGATGGGGTAACTTACCGGAGAACCGCCGATATCCCGACAAACGCCACCTCCGAGATGCACGACGACATCGAAACACGAGCCGAGTTTACCTAAACCATTATACGTATATATATATATATATATATTCGTGTACATATTGCAGCGGGACGGGAGGGACACGGTCCGTTTTTGTGTACTTATTTTTTTTTTTCCGGCATAAAATTAAGCGATCGCCTCGGGTCCCGCGGACGTGAAAAACGTATCGAAACGCGCACGTAACCGGTCGTCAATAAATTACACAGGACCCGGCGAACAGCGTACATCCGATCTAGAACGTTTTTTACGATATACATAGACGCGAGATCGCACACTAATCGGTCCACATCATATTGTAATATCGTGTACGATGTATTAATATATAAATATATATATGTATAGGTGTACATAGTATATTATGGTCCGGCACTCTGGCGCGTTGAGTAAACCCTCCGAGCTAAGATGATAATATTATTTTCAGTAACGATATAATAATATCAACGATATAATAAATAACAATATAATATTTTATAATAATAGCAGGTATATATATATCTATATAATATTATATTTACACGGTCTGCCGATTCTCGTCCGTCGGACGTCTCATTTATCCGACGAGAGCGTGTTATATGCACCACACGCGCAATATTAATATGATATATGTAATGCGTTCCTTATGTTATATATACTTATATACAAATACGATTACGATAATAAATAATAACATACCGATGTATAACATATATTTAGATAGTACGTTTATAGGCTATATGGAATATAACTATACTAGGTACCTATATACACTGCAGCGAGTTTTCGTACTTTCGATACTACGATGAACATAAAGTTAAACTCGCACGAACTGTCCCGGTGAAAATAAATAATGAGTTAATATTATTATCGTGATTTATTGGTCTCGCCGCTATTTTCGGGGCACCGCCGCTAATCGGATATAATTGCAGGTTTTTAGTAGAGCGACGATAGAGACAAAGCACCCGTCATTCAACTGAATAAATACAACGACATTGTGAAAGTTGCGCCGAAACAATAAGAATTTTTATTTTAAAAAACAGTTACAGCCGTTTAAAATTTTTATTCGTAAGTATACAAATTATTAAAAAAATTAAATATTGCGAAATATATTTAACGCATATATTGAAAAACTATAATATGAGATGCCCTCAAAATGCAGTCATCGTCATCTTTCATTTTTATACATCAAGTGTTTTAAACCCATTGTAAGAGGGGACGTCTCACCGCTGACGTTTCGTAATGGGTTTAATAGTCATAACTGTATTTAATCGTAATCCATCTCATTTTCGTGTCGTTTCATTTTTAAATCGACATCCCGATATTAAAAACTCAACATGCCAGAAAATTACCAATTATCAGCGGGAGTTTAACCGTTAAACGAAATGTTTTTGGTCGATATGATCGCTCGGGCCGGCCAACAAAATTGACTTCCAGCTCATACGTTTATATTATGCATAAATGATAATATATCATACAACGGCCACCGCCGACATTAAAATGTACAAGAACAGACTTATTATTATAATGTACAGTCTAGTAACTATATATGGCGCGATTATTGTAATTACAATTTACAACATGTACTCATAGGTAATGCTATTATCATTATTATTACTATTATTGTTGTTGTTGTTGTTAGTATTTTGATAGGTATACCGTATAATATATTATCTAACCAGTCTCGGTAATAATTATGTAATATTGTTTTCCTACCCTACAACTGCGATAAAACAATAGCGAGCCGTTTTTATCAATACGTAAAGTGTAGACACAACCAAAGTGTTTTCGGTTTTCCGTGCAAACGATATTCGAAGTCGAACGATCTCGAGTGCAATCGAAAACCTATTTTTGAGTCTTGCGAAATTGAAAACGGAATAGGTACCTTTGAAGATACTTACGATACTTGCACTGTAGTACCTTTAGTAAGTTAATTTATGAAAAGTCTTTTAATTAAAGCGAAACGCAATACGCACGTGTTCCCGGGTAGTGATTTAAGAAGGACTCGACCCTCGAAATTCCTGTTTTGGTCATTCGATATGTCACACAAGCATAGACGTTACTACATTAGACACGCATAGTGGCAGTGTGGTTACTGGGGAACATAAATTATGTTAGCACTGCCCAAGAAGTGCGCGTATAGTCGTATACGATTTTTGAGATTCCCCTCGACGACGGACGTGATGCCGTGAGACGCCAGCAACCGAAAATCTCATCATGTGACATATCGAAACAGGGATTTTGGGGGTATCGGTCACGATCGTGGTATATTAATTAAAATTTGGGAAATTTTGTTTAATATCAAATAATAATAAGATGGCTATCGCAAATGCAAAATATAGGTGTTCGATTGCACTCAGAGAAACGCGAGATAGTTCTCAATGTTTGGACGGAAAACTGAAAACCCTGCAGCACTATTTGTGCATCATAATGTATATAAATATATTTACGTATAATATATAGAACGCAGTCCTAAAAATGCGTACAATAATCAATGTGGACCGATCTAGGCGCACGCCACGAGAGATCATCTAAAACACGTGTTGCTGCAACGTCCTGGAACAGCGACAATGGGCACTGGCTGATTATTATTAATAGATTCGGTTTCCGGCCTGGCTATTTAACACCAGCCGATTCTTGTGCGCCGAGGCGGCCATCGCCAATTTGCAGCGAAACGCAAAACTATAAAATAATATTCATATTATGTACACATGCCTGCAGTGCGGTACTATTTGTGTGTTTATTATTTATTATTATATTATTATATGTTTCATACGACCGACCTGCATCCGAAGATATTACGCGAGGAGGACGAGCTGATTCAGAAAGAAGATTTTCGAATGTTTTGACCGAAACGAGTGGAATTTGAAAAAGTATAAATAATTAGATACCTACTTGCAGAGTATACAACCACGGTCAGCGGTTATTGACTGATATATTAACCAATTATACGTGCATTATAATTTATAGCTTGTCGATTTTTAGTTACAAGAAAGTGTAACAGTTAAAAAATATAACATAAAACATGTTTTATGCCTTCCAAGAATACGGTTTACTGGAGAAGCTTACAAGTTACAATAAACAACTAATCAAACTACACCAATACTTACCTGTAATGTTTAAATATCGTATTTTTGTAAAAATCTATGATTTTAAAATGCACATGAATGACCAAAGAAAAAAGACTGATACGTGTTCACTGGTTATTTGTTTAAAATTGTCGTTTTTTAACGACTATAGAAACCATGTCATTTTTTTTTCAAACACTTTTGTACTTATTGAAAGAATGAGTGTTCAGTGATAAAAGAATCACCCAGTACCTATACGTAGGTCACGAAATGTACAAAATCGGTAAAAACACAATATGTAAATAATACATGTATTATATTATAGGAAAACATGTATTATTTACTAAACCAATGGTTGTTTAGGCTTAAAATAATTATCCGGCACCCAAAAATAGAGATATGTAATGGCTCCTACAACCATATATAAATTGGGCCTCAAGTGTATACATATAACATTATTGAATAATTTTTCGAATTGAGCATACACTGTGAACACAATTTGGAGGGATAATTAATATAAAAAATTGTATCGTTAATCTATTAATTAATTTTTTATAGTTTAATATGTACATCATTATACATGTTACATACGATGTAAGAATATTGGTCAAAATTCTCAAAATCAAAGTGTCCAGCGGATCGTTAAACAGATAAACGAATCCCGAGATGCATATATTATACGACTTCTCGATCAAACAAACGCTTTTGTTTTTAACCTTTCGTCAAGTGCGACGAATAATTCTGACCAAATTTTAGAATCGCATCGTTCAAAAATGAAAAAAAAAACACAATTTAACGGTACCACTAAGTTAAAAAATCGTAATATTCGATCGTCACGTTTATACTCATACCTTTGTACATTATATATATGTTGTTTATTTATTACCCATCTACGTGCATTATGCTTTCGGTTTTGGCAGAACAGTTTAGCTTTACCGAACACGATCAACGACTAGTATGTATAATTATTATTATTATAAGGATCGTACTCGAAGATTTATTGATTCATATTATATTTTGTGCTTTTTATCGAAACGTCGTAATATATTACTACGACGATCTACAACAATAACCGGTTTTTGTTGTTGTTGTGAAATCTAGATCCAAAATCGTCTAATGGCAACAAAAAAAATATCATACATATTTTATGAAATCGAAATGGCGAGATTCGTGTGTCTCGACGGCCGGTAAAACAAAACTGTTTAACTGTTATATCATATTATATTATATGCGGGACACCGGGCAAAATATGATCGTGCTCAGAACGTTCTACTCTAAGTTTTACTATTATAGGTATATAAAAAATATATATTAAATTGTAGCCCAAAACGGTGCATATACAGCACCACATCTGAACGACAAGCTATATAACTATATATATATCCATGTCCGTATTAACACCTACTTTGGTGGTTGGAGCTCGTCAAACGAGAAGATCTGCACCATCGCATATAATGGCATGTGACGGTATGAAGTGATTTCATTAATCCTCAGGTGGCCACAGTGCATAAATATAAGTATGATTTGTATTTTGTACAATCTCGTATAATCGTAATAACCGCTCGGCGTGTAATGATCGACCTCGGCGGCCGCGTCCACGGGCACAGACAACGATTTCATGATTAGTTTTTTTTTTTAAACATTTTCAAGCCTCCCTAAGGGGGCGAATCTCGCCGGTTGAGAACCATTGGTATACATATTTGTGTATTTTTATTTTATTCAAATTCGATCTCCTACCATACAATATAAATATACATAGTAAATCAGCTGCAATACCTATAATCACTCATCTGCAGTGATCACTGATTAGTTGTCATTAACTTGCTAGCTCATACTTTTATAGTTTCACACCTACCCCGTGTGATCTTTCATATAAAAACCCTCATAAAATTGGGAGTTTCCCATTTCCACCGAAATAATGTTGGCCGTTTCCGCCAAAAGCGAATAAGGGACTATTCCCGTTCCCGCTTATAAAATTATGATGTTTGGTTATCGCCAAATCTATATGTATTTATTATAGTTTTATAGTTGTGGTAGCGATCGCTGCGAGACCTACTTTTTTGCCGGCGTAATATTTTATTTTAGCGTTGATAACTTTTTTTTTTTGGAGACGAGAAAACGATTTACACGGTATTTGCATGTCATCCATGTACAATAAGTCAGTGGCGCGACCAGAGGTGGGCAGAACCACCATTTGGACTACCTATACTATTACTAGTACTAGTATACATCTTATGCCAAATCTTCGTATTTCTCTGTGTTTGAACAAGTACGGGGAAAGGGAGGGGGCTTGAAAATGTCTAGTTGCATTACTACAATAAATTATTATGACATCAATAATAATTATTAAATCGGAAACGTGGATCACTTGATAGTTGATATAGGGGAAATCAAACCGCGTTTATCTTTCTAAATATATAAAAACGAATGTTTCTTGTTTTGTTTGTCCTCAGAAATCTATAAACTGGAAAACTACTGGACCGTTTTCAATAAAAGTTATATCAATAGATTCGTCTGATTCCTCGAGTCTCGACAGGTATTTATAGCTATATATAGCCTATAGGTTGGATCGCACATGAATTTAGTTTTGGCTCACGAAAATCGAATGTTTTTTTAGTTTTAGATTTCTAAGCATATGTTAAGAACGCCTTACACCCCAGTTACATCCGTCGGTTACCAGTGCATATAATTACGATTATTGATATATATTGTTGAATTTTATTTATTTATTGTCCTTGTAGTTACTGCACATAAATCGTATGTGGAATTATATTTATTGCAACATTGTACGAAAATATGTTTAAAAACAATTTAACACGCTCGATACTTGTTTATAAAGTTTGACGGATTTGAAAACAGATTATAATACACAATTGTTTACGTTTAGATTGAAGAAAAAATCATAAAACCCAATAATTATGAACACAATTACAATGATGACTTTTATATGATTTGATTTCTTAATATTCTGAACATTTTTTTATATAAACACTTGAAGACGAATACCAATCTTAACGATATTGGACCTAGGTCTGCTTCAAGCATTCGTTGAATCTGTCTCCAGCTGTTTGTGTTTACATCTAAAATATGTATGTCCAGAACTGAGAAGTGGAAATAATCAGAAAGTAATCATTGCAATAATTATGCTTGTATTATATATGTCAACTGAAAATCTAAAACAAAACAGAAGGTGATAGAACAATAGAACGATAGACCCAGAATGCTTGTCTAATAATTAGAAATTATTTTTTATTACATTCAATTTATATGTATTTATGCATTATATTTAGTTATGTCTATGATATCCTATCATACGATGATGAGGGTATACTACCAAAAATTCCTAGGCATAAAATGTCTGTTGTAAATAGTCCGGTACATATAATTATGCAAAAGGAAAAATATGATGTGATGCACAATAAAATTTCCTGCGATCAGTTTTAATATAAATTTTAACTGAATGGTTTACCTAACGAAATTAATAAATAAACTTGTAGGTAGCAATACCAGCAAGATATTCATAAAATATATTGTTTAAATATATTATTTTAAATATTGTTATACACACATTTATATACCGACATTTTTTTAGTTAAGATAGATCACTAGATAGTTGATATTTAATTAAGCTGGGAAATCATTAAAATATAAATATATAATACTATGTATATGATGATAATGATACTAAGTACCTCATGAAAATCATTGAATTTTTTTTTTAAATGTTTTATTTTAAATATTGTTACATATATATATATATATATATATATCGAACTTTCTTACTTTGGACTTTTTATGCCTCAAACTTTTATGCCAGGACTTTTATTCCTAGGACTTTTTACCGCGATTCGATGGTGAGTGACCAAATAAATTAGCATAAGGAGCAACAATTTTGAATACATTTTATGGATTAAAACATAGGTACACGTGGTATATGCATATATGATTTAATATTTATATTATTTTTACAGTTTGATAACAACACAATATTTACAACACGTATCATAATATTAAGTATTTATGTCCACAAGAGTAGTGCGATCGAGATTGAATTAGATTTAATTAAATCGTCAGTCAACTTAACGTCTGAATTACGCGTAAACATTTTGTATAAAGTAATATAGTATTATTATAGTGTTTATTTCATATAAATCTCCACTAACTGATCCGGCAACATCGTGTTTTATTTACCTTATAAAGTAACTAACAAGTAGTTGACAATAAGGGATTCGTTCAAAACCCCGACAATGAAAACTCAAAAGTGAAAATAGAGATAAAGAGAAACAAATAATGATCGACCGGATTGGTTCCGAATGTGGCCCTAGGCTCCTCTTAGGTTTTTTCTCATCTTAGCTCATAAAGATGAATGCTTTTCAAAATTTTTTAAATTATAAATTGAAATGTTTGATGACAATGATAAAATTGTCAGGATTTTGATTTTTGACCCATGCCCAATAGTTATAATTTATTATACAGGGTCTTCCAAATTTCGGGTGACAAAAATGGTGGGGATTACACTGGTTCTTACGGGACAGATCTGTCTTTTGTCACACAAAATTTGGAACACCCTGTATACTCTCATTAATAAAATAACTTAATTATGCGTAAAATACGTAGTAACATATAGTTTAACTGTTTAACATTAAAGTGTTGAAAACTTAAGTACAGAATAGTTATTACTTATTAGACAGGTGTACCCGTTCAATTTAAGAGTTTTTGGTAAAAATTAAAAATCTGTGAAACTACGAAGATATGAGTTTACCGTGCAGTAGTACGACGCCAGTAAATGTTACCATGGTATAATAATAATGTTTACAAATTACACATAGCCAACACCAGTAAAGTAACATAAGTCACTGTACTGCAGTCAAATATAATAGAACCGGTTACTTGTGTTACTTGGGTTATTGGCATAACAACACGTTTGCATGCGCCATGCATAGGTCACAGGTCGAAACGAAATGTTTGAAAAAAATGTTTGCTATTATTAAACTTCATGATAAATGTACGTTATAACGTTATAGAGTATAAATACTACTCTTTAAACTATAAATGTTAATACTTGAATAGTGGTAAGTTATAGTACTACAGTATTGTAATACACTTCACTATATAGCAGATTTTATTTACTCAAGTACCTGTTGAATAAAAAGAATAAAAATGGTAGTTAAATTCAAAATGGTAGAGTTGATACATTCGATGTTGTTAGGTTTGGATAGGAGGGAGAAAATTGGAAAAAAAATTAAGAAATTAGAAGTTTAAAGGTAAAATATAATCTGTATTAGACTTAATTCACACATCATTGTTTAACGCCATTAAATAACTTTAACGAACTTTGGCATATTCTATAGTAATATGATTACAACTTATAAGTTATTACATTTTAATGAAATTCAAAGGTATAGAAATTTGATATGAAACACAAATTGCATAGGTATTAGTGAGTTATCATTGATCAAATAACATAATAATATGCAATCAATAGTTCAGTAGTATATTATTATGTACTAATAATAGTAATATTAATATTATGTTAATAATAGTATGAAAGTACGACAAATTCCAAAAATAATGTGTCTTTGTACTTTATAGGGAACTGTTGTTTTCCGGAAGTAGGTACTTCGTTGATCATAAAATTCATAATATAATATTCAAGGATGAATGTCAGAACTCTGTGGTCTACATGATTGTAGGGTTATTGATATATGCGGGATTTAACGTAAAAACTATTGTGGGACTGGTGGAAGTATGATTCGACACTTTTTCGTGAATGTTAGGAATACGCGTAAATATTATAAGCGATGATGATTGATGACACAATATTCAACCCGACAACCCCTATAATATATTGGAATAATTTAGTTCAGCCGACGAATCTTTATTATTATTATTATTATTTTTTTTTTTTTAATAAAAAATAACATCCGTAGCAGCAACGAATCGTTATTATTATTAATTCTGAAAAACCACATCATTTGTATTTTATAGTAGCTAATGCACTGCAGCCATTACACCCACGATCATGCTCAGTGTAGCAATTTGCTATAAAGTGGAAAAACTAACCTAACAATTCGGAATTACAAACTTGTGAACAAAGTATTCTCTTCTCAGCAAGTAACAATATTTACATTTAACATTTATGTAGTCAGATATTATTTATATTTAAGATTTTTGTTTATCACAGTTATCCTACATTCCTACACTTCAACTGGTACAGTTGTCGGATATTTTGTTATTAGTTAACTAAATGTAGGTACATCTTTTGCAATTCACTCAATTAAACGTCAATTATTTTTATAGGACATGCGGGATGTGCTCGTGTATTTAAACATTCGGTAATTTCACATTTCTCGTAATGACTCGTACAATCCATAGGTTAGGTTATCTATGTACGTTGGGTTCGTTATATTATTTCTACACACTATAAGCTAATTGAAAAACCTTTTCGAAAACGTTTTTAAAATTACTATCCTGATCAGTGATCAGAGTATTCGATAGGTTATATCTTGAGATTAATTAAATTAATTTACTGTTGTACAAAACCATCTGTAACCGTCAAAAACATCATATTGTATAAATCATATTATATATATTTATATGATTAATACCTACTATACCTATACAATAGACCACTTCTGTGATTCGTTGATTGATAAAAATAAGCAAATTATTGTAAGTGCCTATATTACAATGATACTTTTAAACGTGTATAATGATTTTAAAAAGATTGTATATACTTAATACGTCGAAGAAAAAAATATTATTAAATATGATTATTAAATAGAATTAGTTATTTACTTACTCTTGATTTCTGTTATTAGTTATTACATAGTATAGATTTACACATTTTACACATAATTGCATTAACGTAAGTTGAAAATCAGAAAATTCATAAATGGAATTTCAAAAACCATTTTCAAAACCATTTAGGTGTTAAATTATTTCAAACACTTACCAGTTTTTGATAACCAATTCCAGCTGAAAACGCGCATCTTTAAGGTACATAATATTGTACTTAATATTATACTAATAAGTACTTAAAATCTGATCTCACTAATCTCATTTTTTTCTATCTATAAATATAAATTTTTTTTTCTCTTTTAGTTGCATTTATTACTTAATTCTAATTGAGCTTTGTTTTATAAAATTACGATATTATGGTAGATTAAACACTGGTCCAATAGGTCCACGTGAATTGATATCAATCAATTAAAATATATATTAATGTAAATTTAAATTATTTTCAACATACTATATTATGATAATATTATGATATGCCATTATTTTACAGTGGTAAACTGGAAACGTACAGTTTATAGTAGCTGGATTTCAATAATCAATAGGTAATCGGTTTAATACATCAAAATATACCTAAAATGTATGTGACACGGGTGCTGACTAACCGTATTAGCCATTACGTACTACTAACTAATCATTCTCCGTAAACTCTAAGTTTTAAGTCTCTACAATTATTTAAAACTTTCAACGTGGACGATTGATCTATGGATGCCAAGAATAATCACTATGTAAATTAAGCACTTTTGAGACATAATAATATACACCTAGTATACATTATTATTCCAGATGTTCTTTGTATACTTTTGATCTTGATGTACAAACATAAACTACAGTATAATGTGTATACATTATACTCGGACTTAGAAAAATAATAATAATAACAACATAATCATTCTGATTCTCACTCGTCATCATTCATTTTAATAATATTATGTTTATTGTATATGCAACAAAAACGAGAAAAATATATGTCTACTTTGTATAGATAAAAAATACTACAATTTCATAAACGTTGTGCTTAAAATCAGAGATTATTATGGGTCTTGTGAGTTAGGTATAATTTTTATGCGTCATAAAGCCTATATTTACTAATTTCACACATCCGAGCGGAAAAAAATAATAAATTGTATAGGTACGCTCCTACGTCCTACGACCTACCTATTATATATACAGTTGTCGGCTAGATATCATAGGTAGGTACTCACAGTTTGAATTTCAAACATGCATTTTATCTTATTTCTCATTGTAATTTAAACTGTGAAGCCATAGATGATATTTAAGGTACCCACTCGGTATTTTGATTGATTGCCACCCGGAGATTAAGACTGCATTTGCCGCCAAGTGCAGGTATGATATTTTAATATTACAATTGGATGCATTCTAAGTGGACTTTTTTTCAAAGACATACTACTTTAATTCAACGTGTGCATTGTATACTTATATAATACTGACCAATCTAATTATGCATTATTGATTTTGATGCCAAGTGTGGATTCCTTGTCTTGTCTTATTTAGATCATACTAACAACCTTTAAACAAATATGGCCATTCACTTATTTATTTATCAAAATTTGACTTTAAAAAAATTTTAAAATGTTGTATATATTAATAATGTAACACGATTCTTCATTCATCAACCATAGATGAACGCTTTTTCAGATAAATAGGCAGAAAAAAAAGTAATATAATTATACTAAATCTGTTAAAATCCGTTATCAATACGGCAAACCTTAAGTTTTGGAGTAAGTACCTAATGCTTGGCAATAATATTTATACAAAAATCCTCATAAGTCGATGCTACTTGAATAAAAAATGGTCTAATGTAAAGCCACTTAGCCACATCCTTGTTATAATATGGGTAGGAATTGTCCACATACAGTTGGCAATTGTCCACTATCACGCGAATTAAGAGATAGGCCATTTTTTATTATAAATTCAATATTTATAATAACGTATTCAACCAGCGAAAATGAATTGAAATAAATCATCAGGTTGTGTATGGAAACATTGGAAACGTGTGGCATTATAAAAATATAAATCTCGGGAGCTATTTTTCATTGTAAATGTTTATGCATATTACGTAGGTACATATTAGATGGGCATAATATATTATGTTTTTATTCATGCGTATCGACAAAAAATATAGTTGTTCGAAATAGATATATCATGTATAGATAAAGTACACCCAATAATATAATAATGTTATATTTTAAACCGACACATAGTATTATATTATGACGTCACAGTAAACATCGTATCCTACATAGGTCAAGTTAGTTCATACTATTTGATAAAGGGTTTCTGAAATATATCAAGTTGAAAATATTGCTAAATTATTTTAAATCAATTGTAATTAAGACAGTTTCTAAACGTTGTATAAGTATGTTTATAAGTATATACTATATAGCTTTTGGGAACAAGAAAACAATGAAAAAAATGCTTACACATTATTATTGAAATGTAAAATAATAAGATAAGTCTATTTGAAACCTATTCGAGGAAAATAATAAAAAAGGAACACGTTTGTAATAATGATCGGTACGGAATTAAAAAATAATTGAATGCATTAATAATCAGTTTTTATACTCTTGCACTCGTTGCACTATGAATAACAAAATGTACATTTTTAGTTAATTAATAAAAAAAATAAAAAAATGAATCAACAATATTAAAATATAAAATATATTAAGAATAAACCTTTGTTAAAAGAGATTAGGTTTGATGTTGTTCTAATTAATACAAATAAACAATTGTATTGATTAAACTTTAAAGTACTATTCCACAATTTTTAGACATTTCAATTATTGTAATAGCATCTACGTAATAATCTACAAGCTCTATCTGATAACATTGTAAAAAACGATAAAAAAATAAATTTTTATTCGGAAATAAATTTCAAACAAATTGTTATTGAAATAAACGATTACCAAAGTAAAACAATTTTGATGGCTTACGATTACCAATTGATTTAAAATGGACTATCCCATGTATTACTAAGCAATAATTTCATGTGCATATGTCTGTACATTTTTCTTCGAAACCACATGCATTTCAATAGTTAGAAACATTAAATAAATAATACAGACTTTTCTAATTATAGCGCCATATAAATATATAATAATCATCAATAAAAAATAGATTTCGATAATGAATATCTTTTCTTGGACATTCAAGAAGTCTTGATTGATTTCAATCTGACCTAAATCGATATTAGCCCCCCTGATACCATTAAACTTATCACAAATTTAATCATTGTACAAAATATCTTTATTTTTGTTTTGTTATAAGAAAAATGTAAAAAGTATATAATTTTTAATTTTTGAAAAACTGAAACCGAGCTAAGCTCGGTTACCCGGTGGGTACTATATCATACCAATAATAATAACAAATAAATGATAAATAAATCCATTTTTGCTATCTGGGATAATATTAATAAAGACAATTTGATGAGAACGAGCAGTAATATATGCGCGCTCAGCCTATATTTTTCAAAAACAGTGTAATAGGTAATAGGTATATTTTCATTTATGAATGAATAATATTAACACATTTTGACAGGACTTGATTTCTTACACGATGTAAATGATTAAATGTTTAGCAATGTTAGCCGTTATCCGAATACCTACTTGAACAAATACTGTTCAAACAACTGCAAGTATTTAGGATTCCATATTATTTGGATTTTAAGTGAATATCGATTTCTAATGCTTACAAAACTACAAAATGAATACAAAAAATGAATAATTGTTTTCGTCCAGTCAGAAATATAAAATTCTCAACTACTACCTAACAAGATTTGAAATTATAGTGGCCCCAAAACATCCCTATACAACGTCTAAAAATAGATCCCCTAACCTAACCTATAGAATGTCAGTATATAAACATAATAATATACACGTCTAACGAACAAAAGGTGGAAGTGTTCCGGGCTATTCCCACGAAACATAAAATGCGTTTTACCACCCATAATATTATCTTATACAAATGCAAATATGTACTTTTCATTTTATATTTAAGACATGTAGTGTAAGTCGTAAAACGGTTGGTATAGAGTACAGTTTTATATTTTAATCGATTTACTTTTATACAAAGACAAATAAAAATCGATGAGAGATACCGATACGGTGATATAAGAAACCCATCGGTCTAAAACATTGACTTTAATGACTTTAAAACTATATGCTTTACAACTTCTCAAGACTACTTAGGTACCTATACATTCTGGATTAATAATCATATAATTTATCTTCCCTCGAGTTTTTTTAAACATTTTTGAGTTGTCTACGAGTGCTGATTGTGAACGCGGAGATGAACTATATATATTAATAAACTCACCACATCATTCCTGCAATTTACTCCCTCCCAATATAATAAAACTATGATTACGGTCAAGTCATATTTTGGTTTGTTTCTCAGCTATGACAATGACAAAATCTTCAATACTCTACCCTTGTCAAATTTCTATCGATAATAAAGCCCCAAAAATCACTTCCCCCGATGGTTCCGGAAAAAATTATCGATACTCGAAACTCTCTGGCTTTACTGAAATTGACTCCGGAACGCATAATAATAATTATTGTTATGACTTGTAATAATTAGATTTATAAATGTCATCTACTATCTATATATTATACGATCATATAACACAGTGGCGTATTTGAGCGCAACTTTTGGTAATGGGGAGAGGGGGCATTTAAAAAAATATATATTATTGATTAGAATTACATTTATCATATATCACTTAATTTTCAAAACCAATTATACAACAATATAGTCCCCAATTAAATGGCGCTTAATATGAGCAAAACGGGAAATGCGCCCCTCGCAGCATCCACAAATATGCCACTGGCACACACAACGGTTGATGTACGTCGGAATTCACAATACTCGGACAAGGTGAATTAGTAAACGCATTTTAAAACTCGACAACCGGGGTCTTAACTCGCACGTTATCCTCCGTAAAATAGACACTTACAGCACGGTGGTAGCCGGAGATATGCGGTCAGGTATCCGGTCCAGATGCAGAAACATGCAGCGGACGGTGGTCTTGAAGCACATGCATTTGGCCGGGCACTCGGCGGCGGCCGATGGAAACGACGACGAGAACACCAACAGCAAAAGTAGGAGCAGCGGAGCGACCATCGTAGTCTTCCGTGAAACAGCGGCGGCGGCGGCGTCGACGCGGCGCCGACAGACGACGTGTTGCATCGGCCGAGTCATCGTGCGGACTGGTCGCGGAGCGCACTGCACAGTCGCACGTGCCGCTGCGTATAACGTAATAAAAATAATAATAATAATACGCACAACGCCGAACGGGTCCGGCTCGAGCGCGATCTGTTTTGTTCGAGTGGTTTTTTCGTCGTTGACGTTGATGTCACACTTCTTTTTAGTCCAGTTTCAGACGTCTCTCATCCGCAGAAAAAACTGGAAAAACTGGAAAAACTCATTTGAGCGCGTTCGTTCTAATGTCCGCTTGTGCCGCCTGCAGAACCCAACGCGTATACTTATATGGGTGATTTTAACAGTTTTTAAATTTCGATGTAATTTTTTGTTTTAAAAATAAAACACATATAGCACTTGAGCAGTTGGACCCAGCAAATGTTAGTCCAAGGTGAATATTATTATAAGCCTGTTGTTTTCTCCACTGGGCGCAAAAGCATTGAATCATATACCTAGGTATATAATAATATAATATAATATAGACATGTTTATGGTGATCTATGTGACCCATTTTTATTGTAGATCATATAGGTCTATCATTTCGTTTATCACACGAAATCGTTAAAATACTTTTTAAATATAACAGGTTAATGTTTGGTCGCCATTTCAACTGTAACGGGAAACACGTGACTAGAAATTGTTAAGAAAATAATCGATATAATTTAATAACGATTCAACTATAATCTTTATGATATAATATTATAATCAAGGGCGTTCGCAGGGGGAGGGGGGCAAGAAGGGGCAGTTGCACCCCCCTTGGCTTTTCTGCGCCAATTATCCTAATCATTATTGATGGTTTAAATGTCCTAAAAAAACTTTAAAAAAGCCTTAATCATTTCAAAATAGTGCATTAACTTATTTTTATTTTTAATATAAAAGATTTAATTAATTATAATATAAATTTGGTATAAATTATAGTAGGTATACATTTTCAACTTTTATAAAGGATTGTAAAAAGTTTTACAGTTAGAACTGATCGTTTTGGACTTCTTTAATCTGAAAATTAATTACTCTTTTTTATATAGGTTTAGATCATATATGTATTATCAAAATCATGTAAAAGCATATTGTGCAAATATTAAAACAAAGTGTAAAATTTAAATTCAAAAAAAAAACTTCAAAATGCTCCAAAAATCCTAAAATGCAAAAAATGACCTTAAAATTTAAAACCGTCAAGAAATGCAAAATAAAAACTTCTCATTCTATTTGTGTATGTTTTAAAACGAGTATCGCGATAGCTATAGTTTCGGAAAACAATACAAAGTGCATCGAAATCCTCTTGGTATAATTTAACTAACATTATCAAATTAATGGTAACATTTTATTTATTAAAAAAATAGGTATATTTGCTAATTTAAAATTACATAATATTTAATTAAAATGAATGCTGTAAGATTAGGTTTTAACTAACTATCCACGTATAATTCATAAATAATTTTTACATTCCCTGCCTATATGGAAGAAAATATGTCACAAATAATACTGTATCAATAATAAGATACCTATCTAGTGAAACAAAAAATTTAAAATGTAAAATATTTTGCCCTCCTCTTGACAAATTCATGCGGACGCCCTTGATTACAATATCAGTATTACCATTTCAACCGAACAGTCCGAAAAAATTGTTGATATCCATCCGAAAAACGTATGTTACAATTTTTTTCTGACGGTTGTAGCACTTACCATAATATCAAACACAATATAAGTATTGTGCATTTGCTATTTAATATAAAATATTATTACCTATAGATTAATATAAATTAACGTTGTTTTTAAATCATCGTACCCCCCCCCCCTTGTTTGCTAAACATATTATCATTGATTTTTTTATTTATTAGATCATAATTTATTCATAATTGTAACAATTTATTCAAAGTATCATCTGCTTAACGGTTGACAAAAAAATGATTAGCATCTGAAAAAAAAGTTTGTATTTCCACAAGCTACTCCTTGAATAGCATAAAAATGTTATTAAATATTTGAAAATGTAGTACTTCACTATACTAAGAAATTCCAAAAGAAAAAACAGAATTTGAAAAAATAGGATTGAACAAGCTTGAAAAATCACACTATACATACCAAGTAGTAAGTAGTTATCTCAAAAAGCGAGATCTTTGTTTAATTTCAGTACAATAAGAATTTTTAATTTTTACATTTATAAATTATTATTATAATATGCATATTGCATATACATAACACCTATTACAATTTAGTGGGTTTTTTTATTAATTTATTATTATTTATAACTATTTAAAAAAAAAGTAAGTAAATATATTCAATCATTTTTATTCAACATAATAATATATTATGTTATCAATGTTAGGTACAAGGTTGTATTATAGGTATATGATTAAACATAGGAGCTTTATTATTTACAACGTTTATTTAACTTACAAGAATACTTCGGTTTTAAATATACAGTTATATTATATTATGTCTATAGATAGAAAAGTGTCTTTTTATTTTTTTGATTAACATTTTGTTATTTTGTTAATGAAATAATATTGATATTAATGAATAGATAATCCCAAGAAGGTGAGAATAGAGCGCTATATCCTATAGGTATAGCGATGATGAATTTTACTGAGAAATATAAATTTAATGAGATATAACAACCGATGGGCAGTGTTAATTAATTGAAGTACGCATTATGACCGTATAAAATATGAACACGTGTATGAGTTAAATATATACAACTGCATTAAATAAAGTTTAAGTGGAATATATAATGATGTATGAACAAAGGTCAAAGACAAACAAGAACCTATACATCAAAATCCTATTATTGTGGACCCATTTTTTTCGTATACCGTATAAAATATATATAGTCATATTTAACTCGTTTAAATGGTATACTAAAATATAATTTAAAAATATTTAATTAGAATTAGTATATACTTACACATTATATAATAATTGTATATAATTTATAGCGTATTATATAGGGTATTATACTATTATCTAGGTATATCAATGGGAGTGTATTCAATTGAATAAAACTAAATGGTACTTATTATAAACATATTTATTCTTAGGAAACTATGTAGTATAATATAATTATTATTAACAGTAATAATATGACTTATGAGTTATGACTTTATGAATAATAAATTTTAATATAGTACACAAATGATTTAAAATAGTATACACCATGGCAAAAGTGTTATCTATGCATAACATTACCAAAAACGAACACATGTATCACTCTGGCAGTCAGGTCAATCATACATTTATAATTTACAATCATCACTCATTGCCTATTAGTGAGACTACTGAGACTTGAATGTGGCAGGAAATATTAAAACAATCAAACAAAACGATAACCAATCATCCATAACGTTTCGTACGTCGTAACTCGTAACATTTTAGTTTCTATATAATATTGTAGATGTACCCATTATGTACAAAAATATAATTATCAATAAACATTTTTTTCAGTAGGTAGTTAAAACCGTAATATCTGAAATAGTCTCAAAAATAAATATTTTTATCCACAATCTACCTCCTCCTTTCTTGCACAAAAAAAAATGTGTATCTTTGTCAATTTATTTTTTAATTATTTCCACATAGTGCGATGATACTTTCTTTTCTTAGCTTTAAAATTACTTCACAAAAAACGAAGCATTTTGTTTCATTTTATACATATGGACAAATACTTCAAACCAGATTGATAGTTAATGTGGCATTTTTTTTAATACCTATTTACAACTTACATAACATTAAAAAACTGTGTTAATTATTTGTGTTTTAGTATGAATTAATTCATAATAAATTCATTTTCTAAAGTATTACTTTTTAAATCTATTTCATGCATATATTAATATATTATGCAAACAATAAAATTGAGGCACAAGTTTCGGATGAATACAATGCAGACTGACAAGATAATTTTTAAATAATTATTCAAACATAATATGTTATACTACGACTTATAATATGTAAATCATTTCAAAATGATTCAGTTTGTTTGTGGGCTTGTGGCACTGCAGAATAGATTAAAATATTAAATTAAATATAATATCCCGTAGTGGTAGATCAATTTAACTTTGACCGGTTTTTGTAGCACCTAATAATATAAAATAATATGCATCATATTATACCAAATAAGTAAATTAACGAATATTTATGGTTAAAAAATTATCTTTAAAAAAAATATATTCTGCAATTATGAATGGCCCCCGTGTAACTTTTTATTAAAATTGCATTTTATTTTTACTTAAATATAATGGTATAATTTACTATTAATATTTAATAAACATACAATTTTATTTAAAAAAGATTTTTTTATATGTATGCGAAATGGCCAGGTCCAACTGGAGTATTTATATCCATTGGATTGCTCAGACGACTGGTAAAACGACTGTCTCTTCTGAAAATTTTTTGGTGAGATTTGCGTACAGGAGTTTTCGCTTTAACCTTATCAGCATCTCTCACGTATATCGACTTGACTACATCAGTGTACAACGGATATTTTTGTTGAAGCTAAAAACATCATTCCCCATTTCAATGTTATCCTATCCAATATTATAATATAATTATACTACCAATGGGGAAATTGTCTTAAACAAAACCGAACCTACCACACGCATTTGCTGATATATCTTCGAAACTTTTCAATTTGTTATTGTAATTTTTTAAGTATTTCAGAGCTACGTTTGTACTATCAACAAACATACATATTCTTACCAAGAATGTATAAATTGTTTTTATTATATCCAATACATTTTTAAAAAAATTGACCACAAAATTAGCATTTTTGAAAGAAAATTGGGCGGAACTCCAAATAACGCAGTATATTACAAATAGTAGTCTATAATTTAGTAAACAAATGCAAAGGAGGGTTGAACACCTAAAACCACCATATGTACGCCACTGTATGGGTTTATAACTTAATAAAGATAAACTTATGTAGTAATTAGTAGTCTGTATTTTTAACGACAGATTCTTAGAGGGACATACTTCTTCGTCGATTTCGGAGCCCAGTTCTTTAACTTCAAATCCTGGAAGAACGAAGGACTCTGCGTACGTACTACAAGCTTTGGTCTCGTTGGCGAGCTGCTGTTGTTTTTCGATCTGGTCCAACGCCTTCTTGGTCATTTGTTGCCACATAAACTCCTCCAACACGCGTCTCTTGCGCTCTTCAATGCAAATATGTTTTTAAACATTATATCGCACAAGAAAAATTGAAACGATAAAAAACCTCCAGACCCCCCCCCTCCCACATACACGACAAATTTAATCGTTTTTATGACGATTGTTATGACGATTGTCCTTGTCGTGCAATTTTGAGACTCACCGCTTTCGGTCTCGACAAGGTTTTCATCCCGCTCTTTCTTCGCTGCCACAACCGCGTCGTAATTTTCCCGGGTGACCGAAGGCTTTTTGTATTCGTTTTCTCCGCCGGGTGACATGAACATCCATCGTTGACTGTGCATTTTTCTCAAACAATTTGCTTTGTTTGATCAGTTTTATTTCAAGACTCAATAATATATCATTTAGCAGCCAAACTCAGCTCATATATGTTACGGACGTTTGTTTATTTTCTCTCAAATCACTATCATGATCAGCCAGCACGCGGTAAAAAGACATAATGCATTATACTATACATTATACCTACATAAAATTTAATATTTATATTCTTATAATATTAAGTATTCTTTATATTCTATACAGAGTATACTTGAAATGCATATAGCATTTTGCATTATGAGTTCTGCATGATGTAATTAATTATATTTTTTGTAGAGTATATTATTACACTAATAAAATATAATATATTTTCACATATTTCAATGAAATAGTAGTAATTATTATAATTAATAATAATTGAAATATAACTGTAAGCTAATGACCATAGCCGTTGAAACGTTTTGTTCAATAAAAAATGAAAAAATAATTTAAATTTAGGAATAGGATAATGCAAGTATTTTAATAATTATTGCCATACTTTTATAAATAATAACACTGAATATATTATTATAGTAGTCTGATGCAGTTATTTTGTTTAGGTTAAGCAATAATAATTTATAATATTTATTACAAATGTGCATAACAAGTAAGTTCATCAGAAAATATAGTATTCCATATTGCAGTTATATATTGTATACCTAATACATATATTCTAGTTAAGATTATAAATGAATTCAAAAATTCAAAAATCAATTCTTTCTTAAAAATGAAAACAGCAGTCTATTTTTTTAGTATGTAGCAAAATCTATTGTACCTAATAATTATTAGTTGAATATGATGTAATCAGATAAGTATCTAAAATCATTTATCCAGACCAGCTAGAATGAAATAAACTATTTCATTAATGTTGGCATGTTATGATAAAACAAAGGTAGAGGTATTAATAAATCAGGAAATAAAATTAGTAAGTATGTATAATTGAAAAGATGTCTACAAAACTTTTTCCTGCAAGCTTTTTTCCACTGTTCCGGCCGTTCCGGGTCTAGCTGGATCTTTAGGAACAGTGAAAAAATTGTGTTCATTTACACAGGAATGGTAACCAGATTTACATCCTGGCAACTATGTCCCGTCACGTTTAGCTTATTTAATATCAACATAGAAAATATAAGCTGAATTGTCATTCAATTTCAATTTGAATGTTTCGTATCGTCGTTATCCTTCGTTGTAATTTTCGGTTGTTGTCATGGCGGAATTTCTCTGACATAACCGCGGAATCTTAATTTTTTAGCAAGTCATGCGTATATAATATTTAGGATAAATGAAAAATGCTTATAACCCACATAAAAATTGAACTATCGTAAAAAGCCAACACGCAAACACAGATAATGTTCTTACCATCAAGTTTCATAATAGGTCGATTCACTCTAATTTTTAAGCTGGCCAAGCTATACGTGATCTGCTGAGCTCAGTGTTGCGCACCTGTAAGACGGGGACAACAAAATACGCAAGTGTTTACGTCCTCGTGCTGACAGAAACCTCGTGTTCGAAACTGATGCGCTCGCCGAGAACCAGGAACGCATAAAGTAAAGTTAACCCGCAGGGAAAACGAGAACCGAAGCGTGGCCGTGAACCGTGGACCGTGGTGATGTTTTTTGCGCCTCCGTAGGTACCAGGACCGCATGTACCGGGGTCGTCGTCACTGCTGCCGCCACAACCACCTCTACGGAAAATAATAACCCAATATATAATATTATTATCACAATAATATTATAAAATCGAGCCAGAACATAGACTAATAACAATACTGCTACTAATATTAGTATTACTGTATTAGAAATAATTTGTTATGTACGGCCAAAATATTATCTCACATAATATTATAATATTATGTTCCGTGGTATCATTTGGAATAAAAGTAAATACAAGTCTAGTTTATCATTATCTTAAACATTGTTCAATATGTGTTCAAATAATCGACATTTAGTGACAGTTGTAGACTTGTAGTCTTGTGTAAAAATGAATTTTGAAATTGTTATTAAGTGAACATAAAAATCGAATATCGGGCGAACCGATGGCCGGCAGAATTAATATTATAAAAGGCGGAATCGATAAAACCTCCTCAATATATAGTGTGTAATAATTTTGTTTACCCTGTCCGTTATTTTATCATGTCCATTTGCGTCCACTTGCGCACCGGACCACAGCCCATTGGCTGTAGTTGTTGTCATGTATCGACGTGTCACCTGTCGCCATCATCTGCGAAATATATCACACGCTGTGCGTCGGGCATTTATCTCTCCTGGAGTAGGCGCCATAAATCGGACGCCGACTTACCACTGTCCGCGGTTACGTATTGTTTCTTTCGCGTGTGTCAACCGCAAGGAGTAACTTCCAGCAACATTGTTTTTTATTTTAAAACGTTTTTTATACATTACAATCAAATATTTGAAATATCATAATGCATTAAAATTAATTTTTCCCTTGAACTTAAACTTGTGGCGGTGGGACCAAATTAACCAATTTTCGAAATTAAAATTAACAATTTAAGTTTATAAACTATTTACATACTAATATATATATATATATAAAATCCAAGTACCACTTAGTCACTGATCGCTGTAACTCAAAAACCACGCAACGTACGAACTTGAAATTTGGAATAGAGGTTTTTCTCATATTTTCGCCGATATTTTTAACTTATCATTTTTGTTCTTCATCTAGTAGATAAGAATTCTTCCGAGAAATTATAGGGATATAATGTAAATATGAAAAAAAAAACAAAAATACACACTGGCGAAGCCGGGTAATTCAGCTAGTATATTATACATAACTTAGTAGGTATATACAACTAATATTAAAAACTTAATTACTCGGTTCACTTAATAACCAGTTTACATTAGAGTTTTTATATTTTATCAAACAAATATTATACTTTTTATTACAATTATACAATTTATTTATTTATTTAACTAAGGCATTGCATTTAAATTAGACGAACCTAAATATTCCAGCAAATGTTTACCAGAGAATTTTTCAATGTTCACAACAAGAACATCATTATAAACTGTACATTCTCAGAACATGCATATTATTTCATTTTTTTTTTTTAGGTAGCTTATGTTAGAATTTTAACAAAAGTCGTCAGAGTCGAGAAAATTTGCTAATTATTATGTAAGTAGTTAAAAATTCATCAAATCTTTAATATTCATATAGGTATCCAAGATTTGAAGTTTTAATAGAAGGTTCCTCATAAGTTGTTATGCTAGATCCAAACAAATTTATGTATGTTTTAATTTAAAACATAATTGTTACACTTACCTGTAATAACGGTTTGTTTACATTTAAATTAACTATATTTTTTTTTATTACGATGTTCAAAATACTAAAAAATAGTATTTTTCACATATAAAAATAAAAAAATAAAGAAATACATTATTTCATTATGAAAAAATAATGTTTTGGCCGTATACTATTATATTAAGTTGCCATGAAGTTCGATTACTTGTTATTTTTGGTATAGTATCGGCTGTGCATTTTTCTGAATCATTTGACTTTCCGACTTTGCTCTGTTAACATCACGTATTAAGTAATCTTTAAACTTTAAACATGTATAACAGCAAAGTTAACTTCACTGCGCCTAGAAAGGCTGGCAGAGATGAAAAAAACAACGAGAACAAATCTGAGGCACACCAAGTGGAAACTTGTACTGAACAACGATGGGCTGACGTGGACGAGGAGCAGTGCCTTCTAAAGCTGGCCCCGTCCCACCTACAGTTCTTGAGAACAATATCCGACGGCATCCAGTCCCGACCATCGTCGCGCAAACTGAACGAGGCTCCGCGGAAAATGCTAACAACGGTCGACGAAACAGGCTTGGATCTATGTGGTGTCGAAAGCGTTCATTGTACGGAACAGCCGTCGGAGACGACTTCGCCCAACGACATCGTAACGGCGTTGGAGAAGAGACGTCCTGTGGCCCTGATGTCATCGAAAAAACTCCGCAAAAACGCCACACTCGTTTTATCCGACGTGTTAGACATGTATCTGCGTTCTGCTGCGGTGCAGAGATCGATAAATGTGATATTAACATCAACTGAAGAACAGACGTCTACGATTTGGGACCCTGCAGTTAGAAAACCTGTCCTCCACGTGACCGATGTTCGTCTGGCACGTTGTGAAGCAGCGAAACTGATACGGAGACTAAGACGGAACGGGGCTCCGCGAAAAATACCCATGACAGGCTTGGAGGATGCATCTGGTGCCGAAAGCGTTCATTGTACGGAACAGCCGTCGGAGACGACTTCGTCCAACGATATCGTTACGGTGTTAGAAACGAGAAGCGTACAGCTGGAAAACCGCAGGCCATTCCTATCGGCTTTACGGAGGAGACTCCGTAAAGTCGGTAGGAGGCTGTGCTGCTGGTGTGGCCCGCCACCCTCAGACCAGTAATAGGGTAAGCCTGTCCGGCTACCCTCATTAGATGACGAGCGTTGGAGGTTTGGCGAACGGAATACCCATCGTACAAATCCATTTTTCACGCTGCAGTTATCTAATATTTAGTTTTTTTTTTTTTTTTAATTTTAAGAAAAGTTCTGAACCAATGTTATAAATATGTAATTCCAAAATTGTACCCCCCCCCCCTTCTCACTGATCTTTTCCGCAGTCCTGTTCTGAAAAATCGATTTGGTTTGTTAGTATGACTATCTATTATCTGGTAGTAAGCGATAAGCGCTGAAACGATAACGGTTATAGAAATCAACCGGTCCCGTCCATATCACGATTTCTGAAAATAATTAAATTTATTAATTATTCCGTGGAAAAGGACGATTTTTGAAAGAAAAAAAAAAATTGAAACTTCTACTTAACCACAGTTATGGCCCATGGTAGCTAGACGTTTCACTTTAAGAAAATACTTCGTCATGTTCCTGTACTTGAGCAAAAAGGTGGGTTCTATTTGTAAAAAGTCCATTATTATTATTATAATGATATGATTGCCGTGTTTAGATCGCTATACCAAACAACACAAAAATCAACTGTCTCGAATGGAATTCTAGTCAGGATTGCATAGCGGTGGGTGGAGACGATGGACTTTTGAAAGTGTTGAAAATCGATTCTGGTACTACAGCGGATGGTAAGCTCAGAGGACTTGCAGGCCAGGCCAACCTATCAATAAACAAAACTCTTGAAGGTCATTCCGGTAATGTGTAGACTATTGTGTGGAACGAAAAACACAACAAACTGACTTCAAGTGACGAAAATGGGCTGATTATAGTTTGGACATTGTATAAGGTGTGTACAAATAATAGTACAACATTTTACAAGTATCCTTAATTATATACTTATAGTTCTAACACTAACGTAATATGTATTTTGTCTAACCACCAGGGGACGTGGCAAGAAGAAATGATAAATAATAGTAACAAATCAGTTGTTAAAGGTATGGCATGGAATGGAGATGGTGAAAAAATTTGTATTGTCTATGAAGATGGTAAATCTACGACCATTTATTTCTCAATTTAGCCATTGACTTTGTATAATAAATACTTACTAATATTATGTACAATTTAATTTCAGGAGCTGTTATTGTCGGTTCGGTTGAAGGTAGTTTTGGGGCATTTGGGGCAAAGAATTGAAAATACTCATGTTGACAGGTGTTCAGTGGTCTCCTAATTCAAAATTCCTTCTGTTTACCATAAAAACTGGAGAAGTTCATTTGTATGACAGTGATGGCAACTTCATAGTATGTAAATTATTTTTATAATGTGCTATTGGGCTAATATAATAAACTGGTTTTGTTTTAGTCCAAATTGGGCATGGTGTGTCTACCTGTATCCCTTAATAATGTGCCAATTACTGCCTGCCATTGGCTCAGCAGAAATATAAATGACTGCCCACAATTGGCTATTGCATACAAAACGGGACATGTGCAACTGATGAGAGACCAATATGATATGAGTAATTTGTCAAAAACTATTATTTATTTTACTCAAGACTTTATAACAGTATTTTATAATAGATCCTGTAGTTTTTGAATGCGATATGTCGATTGTGGCTATTAAATGGAATCATAATGGCAGTGTTCTGGCTTTGGTTGGTTCATTAATAGTTGACGGAGATATTAAAGAATCCAATGTCCTTCAACTTTATTCACCTTTTGGAGAAGTGAGTTTTATATCTTATAATAACATTGACATGAACTTAAATATTATTTTATATTTTTCAGCATTTGAGAACCCTTAGAATTCCTGGTTACATGGTGTCGTCTTGTTGTTGGGAAAGCACATCTTTGCGCATTACCTTAGCCATTGACAGTTTTGTTTACTTTGCCAATGTGCGATATGATTACCCTTGGTGTTATTTTGCTAACACAATTGTCTATGCATATAAAAATCATGAAGAAGCTGTTACAGAGATTACATTTTGGAATACAAAAAAGAATGAAGTAGGTACTTTTCCAAACATGTAAAAGAAAATTATATTATTTAATATAGAAGAAGTAATTTTTATCATATATTTTAGTTTTACCACACAAAATTTGATTCATTGTTGTGCATGGATGCTTACAAAGACAATTGTGTTCTTGCAGTACGAAATAATAACGATGAATCCAAACCTTATACCCTCATTATTTGCAATAATATAAACACTACAGTTGATAGTAAGATTTTTATTTTTATAAAATTTAATGTTCAAGATATAAACCTATTTAATATTGCATTATTTATTTTGTAGCCAAACACATTAATTTTGAACC